>NW_023502396.1:0-34810 GCF_013396075.1 Fusarium subglutinans
GTTAAAGATAAAATAAAAGGTCCCTTTAATAAGACCTTTTTAGTAAGCTTAAAAAGTAATAAGCTATAGCTATAAAGCTTACTTATTAAGTATATAGTAATATAAAGAAATAGGTAATTATATCTAGCTTTTAAGATAAGCAGATAGTCTTTAATATAAAAGCTTAATTTTCTAGATATAGCTACTAATAAAGTTATATATAGTATAAATAAATATAGTTAAAATTATATTAAGTTCCCTTAAAGAGGGTAGAGGTAGGGTATTAAACTTAAATTTTACAAGCTCTATATATATTTAGTTAGGTCCTTACTCGCACGGTGGCGTGGATATATGCATACCTCGCCTGTTTGACATAGTGGTTTTTGTCCCGAAAACAGATAAAACACTAGAAGCAATATAGGTGAGCAAGGTAAATGTAGAATATCTCATATTGTCAAATATTCTCGTGAGGGGCACAATATGCGCTGAGCTGTCTTTACAGACGTGCTGAATTACTCAATGATGAAAGTCTAGGCCGCCAGCAGATGGTGCCAAAGCGGTATTGCCATGCGTCGAGTACTATATACACTGTCCAAAACTCACTGTCGCGGAATATCACTAAGAAACTCCTAAATCGCCCCGCATTCAGGCCCATTGTTAAACCAATGGAAATAAGTCGCTTATAGGAGACGGTCCGAGCATTCGCCCGCTCTGAATGCAAGTCACGAAGAGGCGCCAATCCGCAAGCCAGGATATATATATACATATATACATCAGGCTGCCAAGACAATAGCTTCATGTGTATGGGCCTAAAAGGTTGTGCCTTGAGGAAGCTATTCCGTATCTTTAGGAGGCTCTTACCGCTTTTGGGCATAGTTTCACAGGACTGATTAATCTAAACTGTTAGGGAACCTTTCCTCGTGGCTTTTAACGACCGATTTCATGTCGACGTGCCGTGTCAATGGCAGGTAGGTCGCTGAAGGATGTTCAGAGCTTTCGGGTTATCTGAACGAAAACATATCTGGCGTAGACTACAAGCCTGCTTGCTCAAGCACTGTCTCATGCATGTTTAACCCCACCCGCCCGCCTCGTTGTCCCTTGACTGCGGGCGCTATGTTTTTAGCACAGTGTCATGTGCGCAGCACGTTATGGCCTTGCTTTACGGCTCCCGTAGTGGTTGGATGTGCTGTAAACGCTTCTTAGTGGACAGCGATGTAGCGAATGCTAGCCCTTTCAATCATTAATCAGCTGTGCCCCCTGTATATATCGCCCGCTCTCCCAGCACATTTGATTTGAGAAGTTACACTGCCGAGTTCTCCACCCAGCCAATAATTCCTCTCGAGCGACAGTATCGGTAAGCCCTAAAATGCACCCGTTGGAATTCTTCATTGACCTTACGATAGAAGAGTATTAGACCTCCATCATTTTGATTATGTCGGAAAGTACTGAAGCTAAGAAGCTGGCCCAGCGCGCATTGGAAGAACATGCACCATTGAAAGATGTTGAGCCTGACATTGTCTCCATCGATGGGCATCGCTTTCATATCAACTATGGAGTGCCACAAGAGGTTACGGACAAACTATATGCGCTCTTTGATCAGGATGACGTTAAGTACGAGGATATACCTGATGGCCTCAAGGCATATGAGGTGAAAGAAGATTCGAATGATGGCAATATAGAGGATCCTGGCAAGTAATTGTGTGATAAATGTTGTATTGGCTGTCAAAAACCCCGTTTGTCATCGTCCCTCAATTGGATCTCTAACTAGCCATATGGATGCTTTGCTATTCAGGAATCACAAACTTGTTGCACAATCGCTACGATACTTCCCATTGCAGCCCAGAACATATTACATAAAGTTGCGGCATTTTTAGCCCCTGTCTCATTCATCACCTGTGTTCTCAGCATAAAGCTTAACCTTATAGGCCACACTTGTCCCCAAGTTCCTTTCACCATCCTGCGCTAACCGTCAGGGTCTTACCGGCGGTTTAAAGCTCATGATACCACCTTACGCGTTTGAATTGCTGGTACTGGTGATGATAATTATCAGAGCTCCTTGTACGTGGGTGTTGGTTGCACTGTCATTGGTTCACTAAGTTCTCTCTGCTGATTTAAGCTCTCAGCCACTGGTTTAAAGAGGTCAAGGCTCCATGCTGTTGGTTCCATCGGAAGCTCGGCACAAGTATGTTGGTTAGACCCAACAACGCATACCGAGAGCGAACAGATGGCGATCATGAGTTACACTTGGAGAAGAAGGCTATTACCTCCACGGCTCTGATACAAAAAGCATCGCAATCTTCCAGAGTGATGTATCCCGACTTTTATTGCGTGAAGGAAAGGTCTGGGTTTTGTTGTGTGAAGCTATTTGAAGCAGGAGAATGTTCTTCCTATACAGACTTGGAGATAGTCCCTTTTGGACTTCACACTCTTTAATTGCAGTTTTTATTCTAACATAGTACTGAAATACGTTCAGTCTCGCCCGTGACTACAACCCTAGTCTCAATAGCTTGATTAAGTATCAGGAGGATAATAACTTCACTTATATGACGGTTCTCCTGATGGAATAGTAGTAGGTGTGGACATTGCCGTTCCCATCGTGACCAACAATTGAAAAAAGTCGACTCAAGTCCTCTGCATAAGTCTCAATCGCTGATAACATAATATTACTGGAAAACTATATGCTGGATATTGCAATATTAAGCCAGCGGCAGAGCTAATATCTGCGGGCAAGTTCTATTCGTCGCAAAAGATGACAGGGACGTGAGAATGATTTGATAGGCTCGGTAGGGGTTGTAATAATGCAGTTTTGAGGCGTGAGTTCATGTACATAAACTCACTCTCGTAGTTCTGCACGTGAGTGTTTCTGTTTATATTTATGCCTCCATACTTCATATGACGTGTTAAGTAAAATCTAAGATAGTTTTAAGATACATAGATTTATAAGCCGTGTCTGAGAAATAAACAATCTAACCGCTTCTCTTTGTGTTTATTTACAAATCAAGGATGTACTACGCCCCGGCATCATGTAATCAGATCATCCCCACCAGTTGCAACCTTGGTATGACCCTGACCTGACAACCAACACCCAACACCCAACGGCTCGGATAAATACCTTGAGCCCCCGTTATGAGACATTTCTGGCATTTTATCCTTCTTCTCCACTTCCAGAATTTCCACAACACTGACAAATTTTGATGATGCCATCAACATCGAGCTCATCACCCAAGGCGCCGTCCTCGGCGAAATCAACACCATCTCCGCAATTGATACCAGCTGATCATGAAGAAGTAAACAAAAGATACCCCAGTCTCAAGAATGGCAGTTGATGTAGTCTCAGAATGAGGCCGATTCGTCCCTTGGTTCGATCGCGTATGTTGAAAGTTCCATCGCATACCCCTAGAGCTAACAAGCTCCCCAGTGGAAGTTCTACAACTTCTGTGTCGGAAAGCATTTTAGAGTATCGTCGCATCCAAGGCCGTACATACCATGCTTCCAAGTTCGCAAACGACTATCTGTTTCCTAATGATGACCAGCAGCTGGAATCCATTGATATTACGTGCGTCCCCGCGATCCAGTTCATCTTGTGCTGCTGATCTTTTGATAGTCATCACTGGCTTACCCTCCTTTTGGATGGGAAACTCTTTCTTGCGCCAATCGAAAAAGATGTCCAGGTGAGGATCTGGCGTTTGTGTTTCACTTGATGCTGATAATTGTTATGTACCAGAATGTTCTGGATGTTGGAACTGGAAGCGGTACGTCGTCCTAAATTTCATGATGGATTTACTGACCGATCGTTAGGTATCTGGGCAATGTATGACTTCTGGATTATCGCCTCGTGATTATTTGTTAATGAGCCTACTCAGTGACATCGGCGACCAATACCCAAGTGCCAATGTCGTAGGCACCGATCTCTCACCTTGCCAGCCGAGCTGGGTCCCACCAAACGTGCGCTTCGAAATCGATGATGCTAACGAGGCGTGGACCTGGGAAAACGACCACTTCAATTTTATCCATATTCGTTATCTCTTCGGAGCCATTCCAGATTGGTATCATCTCTTTGCGGAAGCCTATCGATGCTGCAGCCCCGGGGGTTGGATCGAGTCAGCAGAGGCTGACGTTCGTATTCGAAGCGATGATGGCACTGCAGATTTGGAGCCAGTTTGGGAGACATGTAATAAAATGTATGAAGAGGGCGGTAAGGCCCTGGGTCGAGACTTCTTTGTTAGCGACCTTCAGGTTGAAGGGCTGAAGAAGGCTGGGTTTTCCAATCTTAAGATAGTCGATTACAAGGTACGATACACCGTCATCCAACAACTAGCTAACATCGATCCTGACATCTGTAATTCAGATCCCTATCGGAGGCTGGCCGAAGGACCCTGCAATGGCTGAGATTGGCCGCTTTGTTCAACAGACGTTGGAAAACGATCTCGAAGGTTCGTTCGCTGCTCTTTGTTTCAATGCAATCAGGACTGATTTATAGCGAAAGGATACTCATATCTCTTGTGGAACGAGGTTCTCCAGTGGCCAAAGGATGAATATCAACTGTTCCTTATGCAGATGCGGCAGGCCTTGCGTAATCGCAAGGTTCACAGTTATATCACCATGCGCTATGTGTATGGCCAGAAGCCTGAGTGAGGTTGCTTGCCCGGGCCCCAAAGGTCAGAGCGCGTTGATTGTTGGCACATGGAATTAGAAATATGAACACTCGATGTGGCCATTTATATCACCGTTTGTCGCGGCGCCTTTGGAGCTGAGGCTCTGGATCTACTCTCACTTTATGCTCTTCTATAAAGTGTCTTGCTCTGTCCTATAAGACTATAATATCTTGTTCCAACTTAAGCTGCCCTCATACGTATCACCTTGTCGCAATTCAGAATACACAATGGGTCAAATGCATTCTTCACCTATGCCATCGAGTCAGTATTACATCACCCTCGACAGCTCAGATCACTTACCGATCGCATCGCGTCGACAGTTTCTTTACCGAGCTCCTTCTACAAATAGTCCCTCTTCACAAGTACGACGTCATGTTCCCCCGTCGCTGTACCTTTCATCTCATTAGCTTTATCGACCATTCGGTGAACAACATCTTCCGCGATATGGTGCTTGTCCTCGGGGATTAGTAAAAGAGTATGGAAGTTCCCGTCGCCAACGCGCCCAACAATTGAGCCAAGTAAACCTGATTTCTCGATATCGGCTTTGGCAAACTCTATGATATCAGGAAGTCTGCTTAGAGGAACAGCTACATCAGTAGTCCATACTTTGTCAGTTGGTGACTTTCGCATGGCGAGCATGCTCCACAGTGCATTCTTCCTTGCCGACCATAATTCATTTCGTTCAGTCTCGTCGGACGCGAATGTGTATGCCGTACTGCCGTTTTGCTTCGTGATATTTCCAACTTGCTTGGCAAGGTGTTCCACCATGAAGTCATCGCTCCCTGTGAACTTGAAGAAGAGAGTTGGCTCTTCTTTCCACTTCAGCCTCGTCAAAGCAGAATCATTGATGCTTTTCATCTGTACTTCGTCAAGGATCTCAACAGCGGCAACTTGGATGCCATTGGACAGCACTTCTCGAACTGCCGAGGCTGCGTCTCGTAGCGTTGGAAATGTGCATACGGCTACGGCCTCACAGGGTGGCTTAACTGCCAGCTTCAGCGTAGCTTCGGTGACGAGGCCAAGGGTCCCCTCGCTGCCGACAAAGGTCCTTGTCAGGTCGTAGCCTGCGCTTGACTTTCTGGCACGTTGGCGAGTCTTGATGATTGCTCCATCCGCGAGTACGACGGTCAGTGATAGGACCCAGTCTTTCATAGTTCTGTATGCCGCTGCGTTTGTTCCAGAGCACCCTGTGCCACCCATTCCTCCAATCATGGCGCCCGGACCAGGGTCTGGGGGGAAGAACAGACCATGGGCTGCCAACTCCTCGTTGAGGTCCATCCAGCCAATCCCAGGCTGCACAACGCAGTCGAGATCATACTTGTTGAGCTCCAATATATTGCTCATTCGACCAAAGTCAATGCATATGCCCCGTAGATGAGGTATGTACTGGCCTTCGATCGACGTGCCTCCCGAGTACGGCGTGACTGGCAGCCGACGTCGGAAGCATACTTTCATAAGTTCTGAAACCTGTTCTGTAGTCTCAGGGTAGAGGATGACTTGTGACAAGATGGCTGACTCTTCAGTCCAGGCATACGACTGATAGTCGGAGCCAGAATGGGTAACGAGATCGCTACGTTCTGCTGAAACGTTCTCTGGACCTAAGATAGCGGCGAAATCTTTACAAGCACCTTGAATGTTTGATGTCGACAAGTCATGCTGAATCTCAGGAGTATCTATCAATGCTTGTGTCGATGATAAATGTGTCTTGGTTGGTTGGCTGCTAATACTGAGCGCTCCAGCCATGCCGACTCCTAATGCCACCAACCCCAGTATGTATACCCCTAGGTCAAGTTAGTTTCAGACCTATCGACGTGATGAAGGACTTGCCTCTGCTACTTGTTTGCCATTGCGATGATCTTGACAATGGTGCTTTTGGTGTGTTCGAAGCTGACCGAAAGAAACGGGCTGGCATTCGAGTCCAGGAAAGCGTTGGTCGAGACCCAATGTGTACTCGCCGTAGAGATTTGTGTATAGCCGACATAGAACCTTTGGTAAATCACAGCGAGTCTTGGAGAAAAAGAGAGGTAATTGAGGTCTAACAAACAAAGAACAAACTAATTGCAATCAATCATTATTTTAAATTCTCTTCTCCACCTTCTTGATTCCTCTCTCATCGGCTGTATAGTTTCCAAGTCACTCTCGGGGGACGGTACCATCGGCTATGGACTGCAGATCAGACTATCAGTATTCGGCTATGGACAAGCCCATTCCCAGTGGACTAATTTCCATTCTTGGAGTAGCAGAACAGACTATTGGTTCTAGCCAAATCATAGGTCCTCGGATCCCCCGCACCTCAAAACATCAATCACTCTTGATAGTATGCTAATATGGAGCTCTGGATCTCTAGCTAAGTATGAAGACGCTATATGCCAAAATTACGACGAAACCCCCTCGCAATATCCTTATTAATCTATAGGATCTGTACTTGCTATGCCTAAATTGGCTAGAAAGTATATCGCCTGGTACTGAAACGAGTCTGGATGGGAAACTCTATATCGTTACTTGACTGAACGCCCGAAAAGACACCGTTTGCCAGGTGTTGGCCAAAAGCCGCCTCCCTCGAATCCCGAACTTTGTTTAAATATAAAATTGGAGTCTTTAAAATTTGTCGCGTCATGTGTAGCCTGGCCAACTGATGCTGTAATTGTTGAGATCTTATCGGTGCCGTTCATTGTCTCTGTACCTGTGCCCCTGCCAGTCGTGTCGTCGCTATGTAGGTTTGGATCTAGTCTTTGCGTTTCTACCGCATCCAAAGGAGCTGGGCGGTTTAGAATATCTATGAAGAAGTTCCTGATCTACCGCACCAGGATATACACTGACTTAAACTGCTTGAGGGCCAGTAATCCGGCTTGGATCTTGATAAATATCTGATTGCTTTTAGGCGCCGATGTTTTGACTTCTACCGCCAAGGCCATCATCGCGGAGAAAAGAGCAGATACGCTGCATGCATGTCAGCTTCCTGTCACGAATATCATACTCGCCACTCACTATATCATAGGGAAATGCTCCGGCGTCCAGAAAAGGAGAGAGTTCTCTACCAGATTAAATATTTGGGCTGCTGCGTCAAGAAGCGGCTTGATCTCCTTTGATGCGTTACGATGCCTTTGCAGCCTCTGAGAGAGGTTTATCAAGTAGTAACTAACGAATCAGCTTTCGTATCTGACCAACAAAAGACTCCATACGTACTGGTAGCAGACTTTCAGTGTCAAACTTAAATGATGGTTACCGTTGGAGAAGCTCAAGCCCTGAGACGACTCATACCAGGCTTGTAGTGTCGACTGAACATCTCTGATGGCTTCATGGAGAACATGAGCTTCTTTACAGAGAGACAGACGCGACGGTGAGCAATGGGAGAAGTACAGTCGAGCCACTGTTCCGTTAGTATCTCACCCGGCCAACAATCATGCTTGGGGGAACGGAACATCTTACCAGCTTTACTCAACTTGACCTGCGATATAATATACTGGACAGTCTCGGGAGCTTCTTCCGTAAAGTCTCCCTGGATAAGTTCTTCCACATCATGATCTTCGTCGTTGATCACCATCGGTGTCCCGGTGGATATACCTAATATGTTAATTGAGGCTTTCTATCACGAGGGAGGTTCGTACTCACATAAAGACACCACCAGATGCGCTTCCACCGTGACCTCTCCTCAGGCAACATCCTGCTATTTCTTGTGCTCCTGTGATACCCAGTACACTGCGCGGATCGTATCGCTGCTGCAAGCCACCAGTGGCAATCGCGATAAGCCGTCGGACTTCCGAACCAGTTGTGAAGCAGGTACGACGACAGAATTTTATGTGTACGACTTGATTCTCGATCCGCATCAAACGCTGTGCTAGCTTTGTTGTACAGAGCGTTTTTAGCATCCCATCGAGTACTGTACCCCATGAGATGCAGTACCTCTGGGTCACAGTGCAACGATGCCACAAAGAGAACACTTCGGAGTCGGGTACCGGACATTGTCCCATCTTCGAGGGACGTGAGGAAGTACTTTCTGCTGAGAATTGGACAGAAGACATGGAATCTGTCGAAGTAGACCTTGATCAGACGATCTACTAAGTCTGGTGATGGGAGGTCCGAGAGGCTCGTCTTCTCACGAGGCAAGTATGGCCGACTGCAGACGCTCTCTCTTGTCGTGTCGCGGGTTACACTCTGAACAGTCTCGTTACACACGCCGATTGGGCGGTGAACACTGTTGTGACCGGGCGTGTAACCTCTCATGACATAAGAAGCGTACCAACTTTCACCGACAACGCTTGGTTGGACATTTGGACTCGCATGCTGATCAGACGAAGACCTTATGCTGGGCAATTCACTTGATTGTTGCATCGACCTGTTAGTCTGCTCTCTGTGTGCCGACGGATCTTCATTGTTGAGCCCCATAGATTCGTCGTCGTTGTTCGGGGCAAAGCTGGGGCTGTCTAAGTTGCGATGAGATTCAACTTCTGGTAATAGCGTGTATCTTCCATCGGGTCCTCTGCACGACGGAGATCAGTCCCACTCCAATGCATAATGCTAGGGTCCTACCTTCGACGCCTAGATTGGATGAGTGCACACTGCTCATCATGGCCACTCTTTTTGCAAGCTGAACACGGTACACCAATGACCGATCCATCACACTTTGTTCTTCGCCGATTGCAACGCTCACACGCCGTTCCTCTCTTCCTGCCATGGTTGGGCGTTCTCCTGGCTCGCTGTGAAGGACTTCCTTGATCCATTGCACCCAACTATGATGCGTAACTGCGCATAACACTTCAGAAACTACATCCCGCCTCTTCCCCGCCTGGTAAAATCCGGGACGTGCCACAACAGTGGGCCTGGAGTAAAGGATACAGCCTAGTTACCCCGCATATTCATCACGCTAAATCGATTCAAGCTTAAACGACCTGTTTGTTTGCGCAGAGATGATCGCGGGAATCACCATAGCCGATGGTCAGCCCCGTCATCGCTTATGGTTAGCCTTGTATATCCTCCATCCTTCACCTTTCCCTTCTCAAACTAGAAAGCTACCAAATGAGACGATATTGACCCAGAATACACGTCTATAAAAGTAACCCCAGACTTCCGCGGATTTGACACCAGCATGAGCTCATTTCTGCTCGCTCACCCTCGCAATGACCAACAACACGGCTCACCCAGAGATTTATATGACTCATGAGGAAAAACATGACCTAAAACAGATTGAAACTAAGGACAATGTCCAGTCAGCTCACGATGCGAAGTTCGAGAAGCGCGTTCTTCGCAAGATTGACACTCGACTCCTACCTATCCTCGGATGTCTTTACACAATCGCTCTCGTCGATCGCTCCAACGTCGCTGTCGCTCGCATCTCTGGCATGGACGAAGACCTCGACCTCGCCGTGGGTAACCGCGTGTCTATCGTCTTGATGGTCTTCTTCATCGGATACATCCTTTTTGAGATCCCCAGCAATGCCTTCATTCACAATCTTGGTGCAGCGAACTGGCTGGCCTTTCTAGCCTTCGCCTGGGGCTTGGTGTCGCTTGGCATCGGCTTTCTCAACAACTGGGCGGGACTTGCTGTGCTGAGAGCCCTTCTGGGTATTTTCGAGGCTGGTTTCTTCCCAGGTAGTCACCACTTGTCCCGACTTTGAGGTGGACAACATACTGATCGGTACTCAGGCTGTGTGTATCTTGTATCATCCTGGTATAAGCGCTATGAGGTACAAAAGAGGATGGCGGGCTTCTTCTTGACTGCTTCTGCGCTATCCGCTTTCGCCAACATCCTCGCATATGGCCTCATTCAGATCTCCAAGACACATCATTACAAAGGGTAAGTATTCTTCATCACCTCTATAGCTACTAATGCTGATAATCCCAGATGGCGGTGGATCTTCATCGTTGAAGGTGCCATCACAGTCGTCGCTGGCATCGGCTCATGGTTCATCATCGTCGACTTTCCCGACTCCGATAAAAACACATTCCTCACCCCCGAAGAACGCGCCTTCGTCAAAGAACGCCTAGCCCAAGATCGTGGCCCCGAAGAACGAGAGAAAGTTACTTTGAAGATCATTGGGCAGACAGCTGCTGACTGGAAGCCCTGGGCATATTCGCTTATGTACATGGCCGGTGCCGTTGGAGTCTATGCTTTTCTGTTCTTCCTACCTATTATCCTGCGAGGCGGCCTTGGGTACTCGCTTGAGCTTTCGTTTATTTTAAGTACCCCTCCAGCACTGTTTGCTGTCGTTGAAGCAATGAGCATCTCGTGGCTTGCTGATAAGACGAGACTGCGAGGTCCGTTCGTCATCTTTCAAGGCCTGATTGGCATCATTGGGCTATGCATGACTGGATTTCTCGATTCGCCAACACCTCGCTACATCGGCACATTTCTCGGTGTCGCTGGTGCTAACGGTCTGGTGGTGACGACCCTTGCATGGCAGGCCAACAATATTGTAGGTGATGCTAGACGTGCTGTATCCACTGGCTTCCTTATCAGCATGAGTGGTGTTGGTGGGATTTATTCCAGCATGGTGTTCCGTAAGTTGGTGACTCTTCGCATGACATATCACAGCTAACAGCAGTTGAGGTCAACAAGATGCACCAAACTACATTCCTGGACTCGTGGCTGTTATGGCTATTAACGTGGCTGCCGTTGTAGTCGCCGCGTTAACGATGCTTATGCTCCGTCATAATAACAGACAGGCTGATCAAGGGAAGTACCTATGCGAGGGCCAAGAAGGTTTCAGATATACTTTATAGAGCTCTTAATATTCTACTTGACCATTATGACTCAATGTAGCGACTCAACGCAGTCTTCGAAATGCTCTTCGTGACCCAAGTGACCATCATTAGAAACAACGTCTCTGTCGCCATTCAAGACCGCATGCCCGGTCTCCGGTGCTATCGCAAGGCTTCCGATGAGATTAAGAGCTTTTTGTAGCATTTCGCCCGCCAGAGCACAGTACCTTTTATCCTCGCTTTCCATGTGGCGCAAATTTTCCTGCTCTTGCTGATCAAGTTCGGTACGCCGCTTTGATATCTCTTCTTGGGCCTCGTCCAGCTGCATCTTTAGACATTGTTTGTTTTCCCTGAGCTCTGTAATTGTTGACTGAGTATCCAAGCGGAGTTTCGAGATAGTTTCTGTGCATATGTCGTCTCCTAGAGCTCTAGCAAGTTCTTCTGCATCTGCAAGAAAGCGTTGTAGTCCCGAGGAATCAGTACGGACACGATGAACAGCTGTATGTCTGATTTGTGCAATTGATTGCAGTAGTTCCTTTAGTGGTTTGCTGAACCCCTCCTGTTTCAGGTTTCCCTTTTGCCCCAGAAGCTCTGTCCACTGATTAAGCTCTGCTGCCTCGGGACAATCCCAGTCGCGCTTTTGCATGGTACTTTGGAGTTCTCTCATTCCGTACTGATAACATGCGAGTTCTAGGGTTTTCTGTAGCTTCTCCATAAGCACATGCTCTGTAGGAAACGGCAGATGAATTGAGAATAACGATGAACTGCCACTAATGTCACTTGCGGAGCTATTGATAGCGTCTGACCACTATCAATAAGTGTAAGTAACCGTCAATGGACAAGACGTACCATTTATTGCTGTGGGCTGCTCTTGTGGCTCGCGAGCATCCTGGGTATCATCTAGCTCTGGTTCTTTAATGCCGTTGAGCATAGCCTGCTCCGTTGTGGTCACTGCTCCTCCTAATTCCGTTCTGGGAGCACTCTGAGGCGTCGAAGGTTTAAAGAGATCTGGAAAGCGTTGGCAAGCAATCACTTTCGACTCATAAACCTTGTCCGAAAGAAGCTTCAATACTGCTTCAGATACAGCGTCGAAGCCGTGTTTATTCACTACTCGCAGCATCAAGGTCCCCGTTCGTGACTGATGATTAATCAACGCTCTGACGGCCCCACGATCTCGCATTTCAGCGTGTTGACCTGTGAAAATATCCTTTGTCGCTTCATATATCACCCCTTCGTTTAGTTGAGTGTCGATAACTGGAGCCATTTTGGATCGTCCAGAAAGTCGAACTTGTAGTCGTCAGTACAACAATTGATAGACAGAGTGAAGAGTGCAATTAGGTAAAGGCCTCAAAGTTGTTCGATTGGGAGAAGTATCGTATGTGTACAGGACGGTTAGGTTATTTCTAAATATACTGTCGAGATGAAGTGGGGAATTTGTCATGGTAGGCCTCCCAAGACTAGGAACGCCTGTTTGCGGAATGTCTAAGTCTCTACCACGTCATAGATGATGTAGGACGTCGGAGTATATAAACATTTCATAATCGGTTAGTCCTAATTCCGAAACCGATCACTTGGTTTCCGAAATCTTGTTTACAATGTCACCGAGGATTATCCTACGAATCATGACCTTGCGCTCTTAGCATGCCGCAGACAATTGGGACAGAGGTAGTCAGTAGGAAGATTGACATAAGCGTACTCAGTATTATTAAAGTGAACATTATTTCCCTGCATTATTATAGGCAAGCGACCTATTAGCCCCTACATAAAACAAACTTCTCTGATACAGGGTAAGACACAATATCGTCGGGGCCTGACTACCTTATATAATAGTCCGACCGCTTTTAGCCTTTGTACTAACAGTAGCCTACTTCGACTTATCTTCTATATCGACTTTTGCTTCCGTCGCCCATATCCGAGACGTGACATATAAATAATACTTAATCACTTTACACCGCAGAAGATGAAATACAGAGACTAAGCAAAGAAATAACGATATACGATACAGACGTTGGAATGAACACGCAATCTACGCCTCCACCGTTGGGGAAGCGCAACAAGACCGTCGCGTGAGTAGCTCTCACTTCATTGATCAATCCTACCTAGCCAACAGCAGTGAGTCAATCGCTAATGTATTAAACCTCCAAAGATGTGTTCAATGCCGAGAGCGAAAAGTTCGTTGCTCAGGAACGTGTCCCTGCGCGAATTGTACGCGTCGCTCAACAGACTGTGTGTTTGAGCAGGAAGATCGCAAGGTTGTCGTGTCAGAGAAGTAAGTGTCTGTTCCTACTCTTGCAAAAGTGGCTATGCTGAGACTGCTTGTAGCTTGCTCAATGCTTTGAAGCGAAAAGCAGAAGATTGGGATGAGGCGCAGAAACAAAAGAGGAACAAAAGCTCGGCGGATACCAGCACAAGTGAGAATCTTCTCTGTTTGACCTGAAATAATGCCTGACAAGCCTGCTGAAGATGCATTGGCTACTGAGCCTGACCAGAGAACGACTGTCGATGATGGCCTACCACATATGACTAATCCTCTACTGACGCCCTCGTCCAAGTATGTCGTAGACCATCAAGGCAGGAAACGTACGCTACACCGACATCCCGGCTAATTTCGATGACTAATTCTGCAAAGGGTTTCTTGGTCCCTCTTCTACATGGGCATATAGCCATAATGTGATGGGCATGATCAGAGACGTACCTTGATCTACACCGAATACTTTTTAATGCTAATGCAGTTCCAGTATGTCGGTCAGGAAATCTCCCCTGAAGTACCACTAAATCATGATGGTGTTGCTTTTAACATTGAGCTACCGAGTATGAAGCAGACTGATCTCGCTGTGAATATCGAAAGCCTGCCTTCTCTGAACTATGCCCTTTATCTCACCAACACGGTCAAGTTTCACATCGTCCAAACTTACCACCTATTTGACGAGCAAAAGTTCATGCCAGCCCTTCATTCACTATACAGCGATGGCCCACCGCCGGTGACCGCTGGAAACAGGATGTGGTATGTCCAGTACTTTCTCATCATGGCTCTGGGTAAAGGACTACTCACCCGTGGTATGTCAAAAGCTGGCTCACCGGGGAGTGAGTACTTCATGAAAGCCATGGAGCTATTCCCAGATACCTACGGACTATACATAGATCCAATTCTGTCGATCGAAGTATGCTGCGGGCTTGCCTTGTATCTCCAATCTGTTGATCACCGCAACAGCGCTTACGTCTACGTGAGTTACCTCCACCTTCCGATCACAGACCGTATTGACTGGTGTTATGTAGCTTGGAATGGGTCTTCGTATAGCACTCAGTCAAGGTCTACACCGTGACATTGCCAAAGAATCCTCTGACGACCCTGAAATAAGGCGATATCGCAATGCATGGTGGACACTCTACATCCTCGATCGCAAATTCTCATCCTTAATGGGCGCTCCAAGCTCTGTTCAGGATAGTGATATTTCCGTGCCAATCCCAGGAGATCAGACAACCCCTCGAAGATCAAGCTCACTTGAGATGCACATCAAGCTATCAAGGCTCAAGACCAAAGTCCTCAACAGTCCGTATTATTTAACGCGTAATAGTTGACTCGGAAGCTGACGGATTCATTAGCTATTTATGGTATGGATGGGAAATTAGATGTCTCGTTCCCGAAAAACACAATGTCTGTTTTGAGGGAACTTGCTGCACTCGGAGTTGAGCTAAACTCAGCGCCTGATCTGAAGCTGGACAACCAAAGCCCACTATCGCGCGTCTCTGCAACCCTGAACCTATGCTATCACCAGGAAAGTCACGTTATATAGCTTTTACTCCGCATGGGTTCCGACTAACAGCTAGACCAGTGCATCGTCCTTGCTACAAGGCCGCTTCTCATCTGTATTCTACGAGACAAGCTGGAAATGAGCAGACATGATACCAATGCCAACTGTGAGATTGCCGAGCCTGTCAAGGCATTGGTCAGGACCTGTTACGACTCGGCTCACAAATCACTCCGCATTCTGACTACACTCCAGTCACAGGACCTACTAGGTATATGCACATATAGCATACTGTTAGTGAAGACAATCTAACATTTTTAAGAGCTCTTTCTCCCCTTCGATCTCGACCACGCATTCTCGGCTGGATTCGTCCTGGCACTTATATCCGCTATCCAGCCCTTCCCAGATGCAGCCAGCGAGTCTTCTTTTGAGTTAACCCGAATTATTCTTGACGCTCTGATCGCTGGAGGAAATCTCCCTGCGCAATTTCGGCGCCAAGGACTTGAGCGCCTCCATGATATGTTGCACCTCATTGAACAGCGAGATATCATGCCTCGGCTCCAAGACGAAGAAATTGACCGCATTCCTGTTCTTGGGGAGCAGGGTATTTCGCCGAACGAAATACTCAATGTTGCCAGTTTACTAGATGGACGGACATACGAACTTTGGTGCTGATGTTGATGATGCCAATGGTTGGCTATGGGAAATCACTGCTTTTGAGGGTCTCCCTCACGTTTGAGCATGTCTGGCAGGAGTTGATATGATTGACAGAGTGTTTTTATTAATTGATCCTCTTTCTTGGTAAATACAGCCCAAGCGTAGCCACCGGAATAATTTGGAGATTCCTGTTGGCAGTTCTCATCTGCATAAGCATGGTCGCAGCCCCTCTATTCTTTACACTAGGGCGCGATTGACATGAGGACATGGTCACAACAGCCACCATACAACGCAGACTACCAAGCTAACTATGCTTACGTGTCTCTAATAAGGAATAAATACCTAAATAACACAAGTCTTGAAATAGCACAACTTTCCGGGCGATATTTTTTGCCTTGTGTATAAGAATTATTCTACCAATGGATGTAAAGTAAAGCTCGTTTCTTATATTTAAATCAACAGCTGTAACTCTTATGAACGGGTTAGGGCCTTGGAATACTGGAAGCCAAAGGATCCGCATTATTAGGCTCTTGTCTTCACAACAAAGCCATCAGTCTCGAAATGGCAAAGCCGACCGTCACTCTTATCCCATGGGATCCAAACTCGCCTCAGCATGTGAGGCGCATGGTTGAGCAGCGCATAGCCTGTGGCTGGCAAGCGTCGCTTATACCGACTGTATGGAAAGATGGACATATTAACGGGACGAAATGCGTTTACTGGATTGTTAGTCCTATATTACTCCACTCTAATGTATCTTCGTTCTAATTCTCTTTCAGATCTTTGCACAGGACGAACCACAGCGCGAGAAATACCTCCACATGCATATTGAGGCTTATCCCAAGGTAGTTCCGGTATGAGGAGTCAATCCGAACTTTTAACTCATGATTTGTAGGAGACAGAAGAAATCCTTGACTCAAGCGAGACGCTACTCGGAAAACCGCGAGTTCCCACCGACGCAAAATTCCATCCTGTTGGGCACGTCGCTCTCGACACCCATATCTCAGATTATGCAGAAAGAGCCGACCTGAACATTCCCAAATCTGGTACATACTGGGTCAAGAGTCTATATGTATCTTACACACTTCAAGGTCTAGGTATCGGCGGAGCTGCTATGAACATCGCTGAACGCATGGCCATCGAGGAGCCCCTCAACGCTAGGTATCTCCTGTTGGACACTGTGCACCACGAAGACCAGGCAGATGAGGAGTTTGCAGTTGCCAACTATGGAGGAGCTTTCAAGGTAAGCTCCTTGTCTTGAGGAACCACTTATGAGAAAGGCTAATTATTAATGCAGATTCCAACTCAGGCTTGGTATGAAAGGCGGGGTTATAGATTGATTGGTGCAGCCGAGAACGTGTACCAATATCCGGACGCGAATGGGAAAATTTGGCCTTGCAGGACAGTCTTCTTACAGAAAGATATACTTTAGAACAGGTTGATCCTTTGCCTGCTATATAGTTTGGGCATAGATGAGTGCGTATCACTTTATGTTCAAATGCCTTCTATGGTATAGACATTTTTCATTGTGGTAGATGGGAACTGTTGCGCTTACGAACAGGATAACGGCCCTCTTCCTCTACATGCCGCTAAGACACTCGTTTTCTTGATGGATGATCCCAGCGGCCAACGGTCACTACTCAAGTGGATATCTCTGACAGCCTTCTCATTCCGTTTTGGCACCCTCCAAGACCTCCTAGAGCAGCTATTAAACTACGCCGTCATGGGCCGCTACCGCCTGTCTCTTACGGCACCAGATCTTTTAAGACACGCTGCTCCTTACATCTGCGGGACTGACCGCGTTTGGGAGACTCGGCCCACTGTTCGGTTGGATTGAAAGACAGGCTGAGAATGTAATTGCAGTGTTCGTTTACTATCTTATGCGTCTGGATACAGAACCGTGTTTGCCAAGTGTTCTATTCCAGAGATTGTGAGAGAGAGAGGAACTCAAGGAAGCGTTGGCGGACCCTGGGGTATTGGCTGCGAGAGCAGTGGAAAGGCTGATAAAGCCTTTGACAGTTCTACAGTAACTCGGTCGGAGTAGATGAGTGTGTCTACCTCTAATGGGTAGCGGAAAGC
This sequence comes from Fusarium subglutinans, assembly GCF_013396075.1. Classification (NCBI taxonomy): domain Eukaryota; kingdom Fungi; phylum Ascomycota; class Sordariomycetes; order Hypocreales; family Nectriaceae; genus Fusarium; species Fusarium subglutinans. Next base: position 17,816 of record NW_023502396.1, read on the forward strand.
CAAACTACAGGAAGGGCATGTTTCCATGGGGATCATCGGGAGTTGGGCCTATATTCATTTAGTGTTAACAGTTCAATGGAGTGTCCTGTATTTTGGTATACCATGGGCCTCTCTGTAATATGCTGCCATATATGTTGAATATGAAGTCATCCTTCAGTCTAGGAGAACTCAACTTCATCACATCTGCCATTCGTTACACTGGAGCCCAGTTTATACTTTATGGGGATCGAATATGCCAACCAACAGACAATAACCAACCCTACGTAGATCGCTGGCTGAATGTGTTAAAGAGGGAGTTAACAAGATGCTACTAAGTGGCGCTCACTGCCCATAATCCGTAAGGGAATAGTCTTCATACGGTAAGCCATAGCGATAATGCTACCGCCAGCTATGATTATTCTAATTTATATAGCAATAACCTTGAGTAAGAATCCTAAGGCTTAAATAAAATTCTACAATGTTATTATAAATTAGACTTATTTGTCAAGATTGTCTAAAGCTTAGATTAGGAGCATTTACATGGTAACTGTTGACTCGGATAGCGCATCAAGCCTGCCAATTAGTACCTAGACAAGTGACTAGGAGTGAACATTTACTTCACGGCGTAGAGAATAATCTATCATCGAGAAAGGGCTTTGGCATTCATCTAACTACAGGCTTGCACTCCGCGATCCAGGCCACGGCATCGCATACCAATCCCTGGACTTTATCATCGCCTTACACTGCCCTGACATACGGATGAGCTGTTTCATTGTGTTAGCCAACTGTGTCAAATTGCGTAACGGGACAGAGACGTATTCAAACTCACATTATGTATGGCGACAGTGACAGGTTTCGCAACGGAGAACGTAAGAAGTTCCCTGATTAAAATTGGACCCTGGTGCCTCAATGTAGCACCCAAATTCTTTGCTGCAATGGCGGCATCTAGAATTGCTCTTCAGCAGTGCGATGAGGGCTTGGAACTTTGCCAGCATAAGCTCATTGGTTTCTTGTTGCGTGTCTCTTGCGGATTTGTACGAATTCATCAGCCCATAAGCATCACTCAATTCTACCTCGAGCTTTTGAATCCGTTTACCACAAGCCTCGATTATTCCAATAGCGAGGCTGTTTTCAAGGTCGAGCGTTGGAAGGCGTTGCGATGCGGTGAGTTCTTCGACACAGTTGGCCATTGCGGAGGCGATGATGGATTCGAGATCCGTCTCCCTGTTGGAGACAGACATCTCCTGGATCACGGTGGGAAAGATCCGGAAGTCCTGATCAATCTCGAAAATGGTGCCAATCTTGGTAGTGGATAGTTTGACCAACTTCTCGATCTTGTAGTAGTCGGCGATTGCGTTAACGCGTAGGTGGAAGAGGATATCCTCGGTAGTCCTCTCACGCTCAGGTCCAGACGCCTCAGAGTCTTCCGACATGCTGTCCCCCTGACTGTCATGGATCTCGGCTTCCTCGTTCTTTACATCGTCGTCGGACTGGAGAGGCATCTGGAGCTTGTCGGTTCTTGGGTCGTAGTCTCCAGTGTAAAGGAAGGTGACCATGCTCCGAACGGCGGTGACATCGAACTCGTTGACGGCGACCACCTTCGATGTTGTTTCCTGGTCAAAGAATTAGTGAAAGCGGGTGGATGAGGCCTCTGGGGCGCACCTTGAAGCCGCCGAGAAGCGCAGCCTTGATGACAGGCGACTGGGGGCAGACAACCACCTGGTGAAGCTTGAAGTCGTGATCGTTGCAAGTGAGGCTGAAGTCACTGAACTCTCCAGACACTACCGACTTCAAGAGAAAAGAGTAAGGTTGAGGCCGCATCGTCGCGAGCCTTGGGTTCGATTGATGAGGCTTGGTGGTGAGGTGTGAAGGTGAAAAGATGGGGTGAGGACTTTGTTGACGTTTTGGAGGAGAAGAAAAGAAGGAAGCAGACCGCACGGCGGTGAATGATGTCATAATAACGCTGCAGCCTTCTCTTCTGTTTGCTTTTTGATAAACGCGCTGTATGTATGTCGGTCGCTTGCAGTGCCTGGCAGTGCTTGCTCAAATGTGCGCACCCCCAAACACCAAGTTAATTCAAGAAATTGCCACCTGTTTCATAAAGATGATTGTTACAAAACTGCACAGTCCGTCCTCTCTCAGTGTCAAAAGTTACTGAAATTCACTAAAGACTCCTCTAAGAAGTGCCGTCGCATCCAAACGTGGTCGGTTCACGGCGAAGTGAATGTGACAACTCCTCTTTCGTGTTACACCACCTTCTTGCTTGTAACACACAGAACAAAAAAGGACTTGGCCGCAAGGCCATGCTTGTGCTCACGTATACACTTCCCATGCAGAAGACCTGCTTGCTCTATGCCTGCCGCATCTGCTTAGTTCATACAAAAGCTCGCAAAGGAACGAGGAAACCGCTAGGTGTGAAATGATTGTTCGTGGAATCGACTCAACAGCAGAAGGATTACTACAAGCTCAAAGCAGCCTTGCTTCCTGTAGTTATACGATTTAACTAGTATCTAGTAAATCAATCCACTATGAAATATGAAAGCATGGACGATTAGCAACTTGACAGCCATTCGTCGGCCCTTGTTCACGACGTCAGCTGACTTCAACTCACAGATATCCATGACCCTCCAACCACGAACGAACATCGGAGATGTCACGTTCAGCCCATGACCTCCGATTCTCCATGTACTCCAAGTTCTGGTCAATCACAATCTTCTCTTCGCGCGCGCCAAAGAATGCTCTCACGTCCTCAATTTGATCTTTAGTATGCAGCCCCTCCAGAGCAGTTCCAAGGAACAGAGCCGCGATGTCCATCGGAACCTCCTTCTCAACCCTCTCCCAATTCTGCTTAGTCCACTCCCAAAGCTCAACCGCCCCGTGAGCAGTATTGCCTGCCACCCAAGTGAGGGAGAACATCTAATCCCCCGTTAGCTTCACCTTTATCTGTGTATATGTACATCAACCTACGTCGTCGTTGTTGACAGTGTCGGTCAGCAGGTGGCTAAGAACCCATTTCATAAGCTCAGCATTGGGTGCCCGTCCGAGACACTGCAAGGCAAGATACTGTTCGTCCTCATTGGAAGAACTCTTCCAGAGCTCAACGAGACCTTGGAGCTCTTTGAGACCGCCATGGGCTGCGACTATTCCAAAGACTGCTCGTCGTAGGGATCCTGGGATTGCATTCTCATCGCCAGCCATGCGTTCCGCAAAGAGTTCCTTTGCCGCTGAGACGATACTGCACGAAGACTGTCAGTTGCTTATAAAGCTGAAAGGACACTGAACTTACCTGGAGTATCCTGCGAGGCCCGCGCCGCTGAACATTGATGCCTTGAACGCGACGAGGCTGTCGTCATCGTCTTTCGAGATTGTCCACCCAAGTTCCTCAGACTTGGGACCGATTACGTCCCTGGTCAGCTTTCGAAGGGCCTCATTCAGCTCAGGCCCGTGAAACTTGTAGACAGACTGGATGGATCTGAGATTGCGGTGGACCATCTCCCAAACGTAGAATGAGTTTAGTTTAGCGAACTTGATGTTGAGGTCAAGCAGTTCGCTGGTCCTATTCACTCCCGCGGCAACCAAAGCTTCCAGGTCGCACGATAATCCGATGCAGTCGCGCACGCTGAGATTTCCCTTTGACGCCTCCTCGAGTAGACGAGTGAGTAGTTCGTGTGAATAAGAGGTTCGGAAGAAGCTCCCATGGTCCGCGTTGACTTTGAATAGACTGTCAGAGGGGGGAAGAACCAGCTCCCTTGTGTTCATGTCAACTGTTTCAACGCCGTGTCTTTGCCGAATTACAATCTTGAGTGGATAGATTGTATCAGATGCCGCATTCTCTTCCGTTGCCACACCACTGGCCACGAAGCGTTGCTGGAAGAGTCGAACACCTGCTACATTGCCACTCTCGTCAAGACGCTCAGACACTCGAACGACTGGGAAACCAGCCTCCTTGGTCCAGACACTCATGCTCGCTGCCACAGGTTCGCCGGTCACATCCTCCCAGACCTTCCAAAGGCAACTCGACTCGGTTAACTGGAACTCATGACGTCTGAGATACAGCTTCGCGCCGTCGAAGAATTTGGTGTCGCCCAGATTGTTTAGAAGCATTCTAAGGATACACGAGCCCTTCTCAAAAAGGATCTCGTCATCGATCTGCTCCGTATCGACGATTGCATGATTGCTGGTAAAAGAGTCTTGGTTGAGCACGTCCTGTAGGGTATTGGCGACGTAGGAATCCCAGAAATGCCAGCTTGGAAACATCTTGTCTGCAGCGTACCACGACATCAATGTAGCGAAACCTTCCTTGATCCACAGGGCTCTATCCAGGTTACCGAACCACATGTAGGAGATCTCACGGAGGATTGCCACTGCGACTTCCTGCTTCTTCGCTAGAGTAGAGTCTTCTCGGTCGAGCAAAAAGTATGTAGTCTTGAAGATGATTGCTCCCCAATTCTCCATCACGCCCGTGTAGAATTCTGGAACGCCGATCAAATCGAGCTTTGGGACCGGGTATGGTAGGTCGAAGCAGTCTTCGAAGAGCTGAAGTCCTTTGGCTGCGACATCGACTGCAAAGGTAGCCTGCTCTTCAGTGCCGAGAGGGCAAAAGACAGACAAGGGGATCCTGCTGTTGGTGCATTTCACCTCGGCCAGGGGTCCGGCTACTAGACAGAGATGCTTTGACAGTCAGGCCACGCGTTTGGCATTTTGTGGGGTGGCACTCACCCATGTCGGCATCGAAACGCTCTTTCGAAAGGCTACAATCTTCTTGGAAGAATGCTCCAAGGTCACAGTGGTTTCCACAGGCATATTCGAAACAGTGACAAAAGACTTGTCTACCACGACGGAAAGGGTGAACTCGGCTTTCGTGAGAGGTCCGCCAAAATATGGAAAGACCTATGAGGAGTCAGTCATCGTCGCAGAGTAATGCCCCTAGCTCCAGTGACTCTTACCTCTCTCGCGTATGTCGGTGGTTGCGCTGTGGTCGCAATGCAATACTTCGCACCATCGTGTGTCTCATAGCTCGCCTGGTAGAGCCCAGTCGAATCCCTGCGAAACTTGCCGGTGTAAGAAAGGATGATTTTGAGTTCAGTCTGGTCCCCAGCGGGGATCTCTTCGGGCAGTCCGATTGTCAAAGTCTCACGTGCTTCGTTATAGCTTTGCCATCGCAGCGTGTTAATGAATGTTGATTGTGGTAGCGTTCCCGATTTGGACGTACCTCAGTGTTTCCACGACGTCCCAGGACTCATTCTCGAACTTGACGCGTGCTTCGTTTATCTTGATTGACTTGCAATGCAGTTCAAGATATGAACAGGTCTCAAGTACGGCGCAGCTGTGAGTAAGAGTTTGTTAGCACTTCAGAAGCACACAACGCGCCGATGTTTCCTGGAGCGCCTCACGTGATTTTGACGCGGCCTTCAAATTCCTCACTGTCGAAATTAGGATCGAGCCTGATCTCGTATGCGATAGGCTTGACACTGGTTGGCAAGAGGATGCGCTCTTTCTTCTCCATGATGAGGCTCGAGGAGTAGTTAAATCTGGAGTGAATCGGAAAAGCTGGCCACCGGCGCCAGCAGATAGATAAAGTGATCGAAAAAGGGTCACAGCGTTTTGAGATGAGAAGTGTAGGAGCGAAGGTTTTGTCAGAGTCAAGTTTCTATTCGCAGGGGTAGAACCAGAGGCACCTGCCAGCAGTGTTGTGCTGTGTCAGCGCACGCACGTGCGAGGTGTAGGTGCTGCTTCCTTTCTTGTACATGCCCTACAGTACCTTACTCGGGCCTTTGGCCTGACGAAACATGGTGGTGAAAAAGAACTTGCAGCTGCTTGTCACTGCCTGTAACCGGTAAAGGGGCGGCATGCTAGGGCTCCTAGCACAGCACGATTGCTTCAGCAAATTACTAGAATTGACTGTAGCATCCAAAACTACATTCTCAAATATACTAATTCTAGTAGTTCTGGCAGTTATACTGCAAGTCCTGTGAATGTACTTGGTCAAACTGATTAATAACGCCGCCATGCAGACATTTCTCCTTCATGCATATCTATTTATTGAGCACCAAGCCAGAGCATAAAACGAAAGTCATAAGTCCTAGATGTGCCCGATTTAGAGTGATGTAGTAGACCCGCCCATGGTCAATGTTTTACGGGAAATACAAAATCTCACTGACAGCCCAGAGCTGATTGACTACGGACCTATAGAAAGCCTTGTTGAGCCACACTGACCTAGCTTACTTATAAAAGAGGACCCAGAAGAAAAGCATTTTATTCTGAAAGGCATCCTACGCCTTTTCATCGGTCTCGTGCTGTCCGTCTTGAGGGCGCAGTCTCCCCACAGCCTACCCAGTACAAAAAAGCTGCTTCCAGGCCCCTAACAAGCTGGCGTCATCGGCTTCTTGCTAAAATACAACCAGAACTGGATGCATCTGGCTTTTAATACGGAAGCCTCCATGCGCAATGGATCCCTTAGGTGCGACCGCGTCCATCATCGCTATTCTACAACTCCCAACTGTAGTGGCACATTATTTGGTTAGCGCCAAGGGAACCACGAAACAACAAAGGCGGCTCCATGAGGAAATTCGTGGCTGCGAGGACATGCTCCTCCAGTTGAAGGACATTCTAGAGAACGAGCGACCAGACCCAACACGTGCACTACGTATTTCACTCCTTGAAGGACCACACAGTCCTTTCAAGCGGTTTGAGACGTTATTTGAGTCAATCAAGGTTAAGTTAGACCCGAAAAAAGGGGTGACCAACGTATTTTCTTCCTTGGCTTGGCCCTTCAACGAGAAAGATGTCAATGAGTTGATTTCCGCCATACAACGCGAAAAAGACCTTTTGCAGCTGGCTCTGGAGAATGACAGCCGGTAAGTTTACCCCACTTCTCCCAGAGTCACAACAATTAGCTGACTCTTAGGCCTAGACACCCACTGAAGGGCTTCATTCAGACAGCCGAAGAAAACCACAAACGTTTGATCGAGCTGATGCAAAATCTCAAACACGATTCGGATCACCAAAAGGATCAACTTAAAAGATTGAGCACATCACTTCAGACCACTCAAGACATAGTTTTCGGTAGCTTAGACAATCTTGGTAATGCTCAGACGGCAGATCAACGACGCAAAATCCTCGATTGGATTACACCAATGAACTTCACGTCAGACCAAGAAGATCATTTGAAGCGACTTCAGCCTGGTACCGGCCAGTGGCTCTTGGAATCTGATCAGTTCCAAGGATGGGTACGGGGGAGTAAACTGTCATGGGATTGTTCATGAAACTGGGAAAAGACCTACCCTTTTACCAGGTGAGCCCGAACTTGGCCTTGCCCCTATCCGTGTGGCATTGCATGAGCCTGACGATATCATTCGAGAGGAGAGTCGGGTGAACTACTCAAGGCTGGTCACAGTTGAATACAATATTAAGGTCCTATCCATTGGGAGGGTTCTTTCTGAAGACTGGGACATTGTAACAGATGCCGTGGACAAGTACTGGTAGGGAAAAGCACATGGTGGGAAAAAAGCAGGGAAGAGGATTAGTCACCATATTATCAATTCCTAGCCGCAGTATATCGGAATTAGGAAAGGTCCACGGGGCCAGTCCACCATTTATCACAATAGCAATTTTACCCAGCCTGCCTTGTCCAATGGAGAAACTCTCGTCTCTTTGGCGAATACATCTAATTTAAGGAAGTGGATTCGCAGAATCAGGTGTACCCTGTCGATAATGATACCGAGAGAGGCAAAGATTTCTACGGTTTTCTCAGGGCACCTATCGAAGGCCTTGGCGTCCCGGATTGGCGGGAACAAGAGACGCACCTCATCAAGCGCCTTAACATGACTCCGATGCCTATAATATGGATTCTTCACCATTGGCACTCCCACTTTCATTGAAAGTGGGCGTTTCGCCAAACCGTCGGCTCACATCCCCTACCCAATATGGTCCACGTCGCTTTCGGTGAGCCGAGCGTTGCGTGAATTAGCCATTGACGGGCGTGTAGGAGTGTTGTGCACGGACAAAGATTGGGCTGAACAAATTACTACTTATCCTTAGTACATGGGGTCGGTGAGAAAAAGTCGGGCTGGGGTGACGCACTCCATCAATGCCTACCAACGAAGTCGGCGAGACAAACTCGGACCGGCGTGACGACTCAACCCATGCCTATTCAGATGGTAGGTTACCCTTGTTTCTGCCAATTAGTATACGTCTTTCAACAGAGATGGCTTAAAAACCAGCCAAGGTCTGCTTGGCCCAGAGGATATAAATTACACAAATGACCTCCGACTTAACTTTCAGAACACCATCCTCCTCTTAAGACCTTTATTCTTCATCAATACAAGCAACATCTATCACAATTGCTTCTAACCCACCGGGAAAGTGCTGCACCGTGGGAACCCTCCACAGGTAAGGATCCGAAACTAAGTCAGTACCCTCTAAATCTGACATCTGTTTCAGAGGTCAACCCACTGGCAAGTCTATCAAGATTGATGACAACACCGAAGCCTATCTCGCAATTGCGCCGGGGGGTATTGCCCATAAGGGCATTGGAATTCTATATCTTCCAGATGTCCTTAGCCTGTGGAATAACAGTAAACTTATGGCCGACCAATTTGCTGCCAATGGCTATACTACCCTTATTCCTGATCTCTTCAATGGTGATGTCCTGCCTTATCCTATACCTGAGGGCTTGGATATTATGGAATGGATCTATAACGGTGCTAATGGAAACAACCCTCACACACCGGCTCAAGTCGACCCCGTCGTCATCAAGGCTATCAAGGTTCTCAAGGAGATACTTAAGGAGCAGGGCACAGTTAAGATTGGGGCTGTAGGATATTGCTTTGGCGCTAAGGTAAGGCCATGACTATCCCTTGAAAACACTTGGCTAATCAAGTATCAGTATGTTGTTCGCAACTATAAGCAGGGTATTGATGTTGGCTATGTTGGCCACCCTTCATTTATCTCTGAAGATGAGCTTGCTGCGATTACCGGACCTCTTTCTATTGCTGCAGCTCAGACTGATAGTATCTTTCCCGCTGAGCTTCGATACCGATCTGAGGAAATCTTGATCGAGACAGGCCAGCCATTTCAGATTAACCTATTTTCTGGTGTTGAACATGGCTTTGCTGTCCGTGGTGATCCTGATGACCCCGCTCAGCGATTTGCGAAGGAGCAGGCTTTCTTTCAGGCTTTGCAGTGGTTCAATAATTATCTAGCTTAGGAAATAGCTTCTATATACAGCAAGCTCAATATATAAAGTCGAAGGAGGTTGCAAACAGTCTTGACGTATAAATCTAATGATAAATATACCTAATATGACAGTAACAGGTAACCAAGTTGGTCCATACACCACGCTATAGTAATGTCATTTCCAGAAAAACTAAGTAAGCACTTATGAGGCATCGACTCGTATCACAGCCTCACAGGGCAATATTCTCAGAAGCAAGCGGTAGATGTTTGTCAACTCGAAATTTGGCGAAAGGCGGAAAATAACAAGAGGGCCAGTAAATCGTGAGGATCAAACTGGCGAGGGCGATCATCCTGCAAATCAACTTAGCTTTCGTACGAACGACCTGTTTATTCAGTGCCATACTTACATTCCATCCAAAACGAGGAACTCTTTCTCGATACGCATAAGGTGATTTCCCCAGCCGCCAGCCAACTCCGGTATTCTGTAAATGCAGCGTATAAGCACGAGGAAGTAGGCGATAGTGAGAACGATAGCGAAGGTCATCACTTTCTGACGAGATACCGTGCCGTTAGCCTTGCTTGTCTCATACTGACTCGTACCCTGCATCCGTCGAACGTGGCGTCTCTGATATCGAAAGATATAGAAAGCAATTAGACAACCACAAAGTCCCATCGTGACAACCTGAAAGACAATACCCGCGACCATGATATGATTGCCGAGTTCAGCAACACTATCCCTCCCACCGCCCGTCCCAGCAGACGCCACGCCGCCACCGATAGCTTGAATAACAATCGACCCGGCATCGCAGCCCACGAATATCCATGGGTAAAAGTTTGGTTTGAGCGGAGAATACTGTGGGCCACAATAGATGATGAAATGCTTCAGGGTGAGGTAGATGGCAGCTGCAATAAAACATGGTCAGACGATGAGGAAAAGCATTTGTATGATGAAGCCACCCGAGGACCATGGATTTTGATGCAGCATCAAGCGACCAACATATCCAAGCGCTTCGAATAGAGTGCCGGTAGCGAGAGCTGCTGTGTAGGACCATGTCTTGCAGCGTATTCCCAGATAAACTTGGGCAACGAAAAGAGATGAGAAGAAGAGGAGAAAGAATACATTGCCACCAAGGTTCGGATAATAACCGTACGTGGTGTATTCTATAGGACACTCAGGAGTAATCTTGGTGCAATCAGAAGTATCAATAGTTGCCCGCGCCAAGACATGACCTAAGGGAGCGGCGAGCAGGGCAGTAAAGGGAAGTTTCGAGAGCATCGTGTATGTTTGAGATGGATAAATAAGGGAGCATTAGCTCAGAGAGAAGAAGGGAGAAAAGAATGTCATTAACCACATATCTGTAAGAAAAACATCAACATCCAAAAAGGACGCCCAATATATATCATCTGGATTCCCAAAGCAGTACGTAGCACACTGCTTACTCGGCGAAGTCTCGTACCTAAAGCGAGTATAACTCGTAGCCCCACAACGCTTCGGAGGTGTCGGGTCGCTATTAATGGATTTACTGGCGTCAGACCCATTTACGTAAGCCAAGTAGCAACGCTTAGCGCGAGCGGTGGGCTCTTGCAACAGCTAAAGTTTCGCTCTTCTCGGATTCATTACTCTTGTTCACTCCATTTTAGAACCGTGTCGTTCCCTGCCCGAACCAAAGATACTCAATTGTCGCTATTCTCGTAATCTGCGAATATGACGACTCGGCGGGCGCATACAAAATCCCGAGCCGGGTGTCAGCAATGTAAACGCCGGAAAGTAAAGGTTGCCGAAGTACCATATTTACCTTTTGCTTCGTCTCCAATACTGACAACTCCTGCAGTGCGACGAAAAGCGCCCTTCGTGCTTCAACTGCACACGTTATGACACTCTTTGTAGCTTCTCATACCCGGATCCATCGGCTTGTCCAACTTGTGGACAGGGCAGGAAAAGACTTGGATTGCAAGGCCCAATAGCCAATGCAAATGCGTCGCACTGTAGAAGCAGCCCTCATAATTGCAAACTGGCTTCGAGCTTCGACTGCGGCGATACGCACGCTCCCCAAGACCATGCGGATGTATTTCTCCATGCAGTCTACACCAGCCCTCTACCGATATCTGAGCAAACTACTGACACTGCTCTATCGGATTTGCGACGTCATGACTTCGAGCTTATACACCATTTTCTCACTGCCACATACTTAACCATGGGGCTTCAAGATGATTTGCGCAGTGTTTGGAAGACGGCTATCCCTCAGCAAGGTTACAGTCATCCCTACGTAATGCATGGCATAATGGCGATATCTGCCCTGCATAAGGCTTACTTACTATATAACAAGGCTGATAACTACTTAACGCTTGCCGCGTATCATTATACGCGTGGACAAGCTGACTTTAGGAAAGACTTGTTGGCAGTTACAGACGATAACTGCAAGCCAGTATTCTGTTTCTCGTTGATTCTTATCCTGTACATGTGCTCCGTGCCTGTTACGCGCTCGCCGAGGCACGTTATAGAGAATCCTATACAGGCCACACTAGAATTGTTTCTTGTCTGCCGGGGGTTGCGTGAGACCACTAAGTCGCATTACGACCGAGCGCTCAAGTCGGATCTATTCCCACTCGTGAGATCCTCATGGCTCACTGGAGATGATGATCCGCTCAAAATCCCGTCGGTCGCCCTCCTGATGCCCATCGGTATATCCAGTACTAATGTTAGTTCATGCTTAGAACGCCTTCGCTTCAGGGTTCACCGCTCCCGGCCGACACCTTCGAAGCGATTAACCATCTGAAGGACTTTCTACACAGACACGTGGATATGATACATATCGCAGAAGCCGAAGATGCCCTTTCCTGCTTGCGCGTGACGGCTATGAACGTTGCGATGGCAGGTATCAACGTGGAACTGGGGAATGTAGTCCTATGGCCGCATCATTTCTCGGATGCCTTTATGGCTGATATGAAACAGCTAAGGCCATACGCATTACTGATACTCGCTTATTATACGCCTATCTTGGGCGTAGTAGACCGCAACTTTTGGTTTCTCCATGGCTGGAGCAAATATCTTCTTGCAGATATTGAGTGCCGTTTGAGAGATTTACCTGATTTTGCAAAAGGTTTAGAATGGCCAAAAGCGCACGTTACATAAAAAAACTTAGGGTAGCTAAAATTGGCATCAGATAGTCAATATTTGACTAATATTGGCTTACTCTCTAGACACTTTGGTTCTTTGGTTCTTTATAATGGCGATGACAAAGGCATCATCAAGTACAAATAGATCTTTATCTCGTTACCTTTCAGAATTGATTAGTTACTTGTTCAAATCATATCAATAGGTCGCTACTTGAAAGTATCTCAAGATATTATACATGGAGGGTGGTGAATCCGGATCACAATCATCCTCTACATAATCAATATTCAGGGCTAAAGAATAGCACACAGTGTATATATATTCTCTCCACTAGATTCGTGAAACAGCCATCTTGGGAGAAATGACATACTTGCATTATGTTACTAAAAATGAAGATAGGTGCTGTCTTGCCTTTTCAGCGTCCCAGTCTGCCAGAACTCGATCCTTCGATTCTTCCACTTTTGTCTTTACCAGCACCTCCATCGCTTCTCGCTCATCCTCCGTTAACAACTCCACTCTGGCCTTCCATAGTTCCTCTGTTGGGATACCTTCTTTTCTCTTGCCAAAGAATCTTTCGTCTAGATATTTCCAATATATGGCGTCGAAGGACCAGCTCTTTCGAGCAGCATAATTCAGCCAAAATCTACCAGTAGCCCAACTCTCCCTCATATAGGCCGAAAGCAGCAAATCTGAACCATTCTTCTTCTCAAGCTCTTCCATAACGGATAGCCAGGTCTCAAGCCGTTGTTCGTATGTACTTGCCCAGTCTTCAATGCCGTCATCCCACATCTCGGGCACCTCAAGTAATGACCACCATGGTGGCTCCAGCGTGAATTGGGATGGGCCAACGTAGGCGAACTCCCAATCTATCGCCCCGACAACGTCGTTCTCATCATTGATGAGTACATTCACTGGCCTAAAGTCGTCTGACCAAATACGGAATGAGCCCGAGTTATTCGGTGACGGCAATGTTGCACTGGACTGCTTGGAAGAGGCGGACCAGTCATCGTCACAGAATCCAAATCTTGAGAGTCTCTTCTGCTTGGCAAGTCTGTGAAATAGCTTTCGCGCGACATATTTTGTTCTGCAGTCGTCTTCCGAAGATATTATGTCATTATGTTGAAAGACAAGCGTTGCCATCTGCATCTCGGCAAGTACGGTATACCACTCATCAGCAGTGCTGTATGTGGTGTCCTCGGACGGAAATATGGAAGGGGGAATGTTGGAGAGCTGGAACATGTTGTTCATGTTAAGAGTGATTGGTCGCCCCAGTACTTCATATGTGCCTGGACTTGGCTCAACGAGAGCACCGATACGTGGGAAGGTCGGTCGGGCAAGCTGTAGGACGCATTCCGCCATCTTCGAATATAGACCCTTGAGCTGTGTTTCCGAGATTTTTCGATTCAATATGGGCGCATCGTTTGGATCATCACGGGGAGCCTCCAATGCATGGCTCATCCCACGCCGGGTGCCAAGATCCTCAATGATCATGTATGGTCCAATGTCGTCATCAACACCATGATGAAAGGCCTTGGGCACAGGGAGTTGCGTTTGTTGTTTAATGCAGGCTGCTGTTGCTACCTCGACCATTGTCTTTTCTTCTGGGAACATCGCCTGATCAGGACATGGTAATCGGACGAGAACTTGAGATGAGAGGCCTTCTACTTTGAAAGGGTAGACGACATTGAAGCCGCCAATAATCAACGGGGTGGCTAGAGTTGCTGGTCTCCCAAAAGTTCGGCTGGCAAATGCTTCAACTTTACGACACGTAGCGGATGCTCGAACGTGTTTCTGAGCCTTTTCCCAGCGCTCATCGCTCTGGTCCCAGGCCAGGCTATCGGCGTCCTGCCTGGCATCCATGATAATGCTGAATCTTTCGCGCGTGTGATTGTGTATGCAAATGGTGGCCTAATTGAATGCGAGTCAGATAAACGTGATCAACCAATTAACAAGAGAGGTTACTTGCAGTTACCTCCACTACCTTGAGGTGGGGAAATGAGAGCCTGGGGAAATAAACAATTGAACCAATGCGCCTGCGCACAAGAAAGGCACTAATTGAGGAACAGAGGAACACCGAGTACTATTGGCGTTGTTAATAGGGTATCTAATCTCTGATGGCCATTCTACAGTACGGTAATAGATCAAGTAATGATCCTGCGATTAGTCGCTCACTTTTGAGACCTCGGAAACGGTTGGAAATATGCAAATCTTTGAGATATTCTAACATCAGCATATACCAAGAAGGGCTTCCCAAATCAGGCTCTCATCCAGATCCTTGTCTTATCACCCCGCATGGAATCCTTTACCATAGCACCAATCACACCAAAACCTTTCAGCCTCACGCTTATCACCCAAGTTGTACTACATTACAACCTTGCCACCTCGCTCTGCATATCACTAACCCCTCCGCTGATCCCTCATCTCAGGCAATCCCAAACCACTCATGTACTGGGGATGGTACAGCTCCTGCGGCGACCGCTGCGGCGACGTATGCATCTCATAAGCAAACTGAGTGTTTGCCAATTCAGGCATGGGAGACGGATATGCAGGCGGCTGGGAATACTCGCTTCGGCTGGGACTCGAGGCCCAAGTGTCGCGTGCCCCAGCTGGCAAAGGGGTTGGGGTGGTGGCCATGAAAGGGGGTGGCTTCTGTGCTGTTGCAGGGGCTTCGCTGTTGGCTGCATAAAATTGGCTGGGCTGCTGTGTCTGATTTGCAGACTTGCGTCGTCGCCTCCACAAGAAAAAAGCAAGTAAGGCAATCAATATCAAGCCTAGGCCGCCACCAACGGCTGCACCGATAATAGTGCCTTTGGGGGTACCACCATCGCCAGAGCCTGATTCTGAAGAACTTGCTGCTGTGCCCGTCGGCCCTACTGTGACGGTGGATTGACCTTGGACAAAAACCGTGACGGTCTGTTTATGTGTTGTGGTCGAGGTTGAGTACTTTGTTGTCCATTCTGTCTTTGTTTCTGTGTCGGTGATTGTTGTCGTTGCCTTTTTCGTCTCGTAGACTGTTTCCGTGTCTGTAGCTCGTCTGTGGATGGGGATTCCTCGTCGGGCAAGCCCGTCAGCAAGCGCATTGAGGCTTGCAGCTGGGCGGAGGACGATCGGCGGTATTGTCTTGGTTACGGGAGCGTCGCGGTCGAGGTGCTTATGAGGCGCTGCGGGGACGAATCGCTTGTGTTTTCTGTCCGAGTCTGTAGCCGTATTCTTCTCGGTAGGTTCGTCACCTGTAGGGCCTCGCGATACCGTCACAGATACGGTGGTCTCGATGGTCGACACGGTCTTCACGGTCGTTGTGCCATCTGTCGTAACGGTCTCGGTGTCGGTTTCAGTCGCCCATGAAGTCGTTGTCTCGGTTACAGTTGCTCTGGACATTGTCAGCTGAGCATCAAGTGAATGTTAAAGGCCGCCTCACGTGGGGTTGATGCACGTTTGCGCATCATTGTCGCACTTCTGGTCTTCATCACAGCACTGACGAAATTAGCAATGGTTAATACAATCATCACCATAACTCACAAATGGCTTCCCGACTGAAGGATTGCAGCATGTCGCATCAGCATCGCAACAAGCACCCCAACCTGGATCTTTTGAAGTTCCGCAACAGCTCTGTCCTTCAAGGCAGCAGTTACCTCCAGGGTCTGCCCGGCAACAAGACCTGTTGTCAGCACAGCACCATCCATTGGCTTGGGTACCGCAGCACTGAGGAGTAGCTTCTGCGCATCCGTTGTCGTTTCCGAAGCATTTTACGAGTTGATCTTGGCGACGAACAAGAGGAAGATCCCAAGTCGGAAGTTGGGATGCCAATGGAGCGAACTCAAGTCGCTTGATCGCGCCTGGTCTAGTCCACTCCTGTACAAAGTGTTTGACGTCTTCGGGGTTTGTAATATTGAGATCTTGAATGCTTTGCTCGAGGTAAGTGGAGGGGGTTGAAACAATCAGGCCCGGCAAACAAGCAAAAGCCCATGAAAGCCATCCTAGACGTGTCATTTTGAAGTCGTGGAGCGCTGTCGATAGTAAATTGAAGGAAGGAAATGAGATAAATCAGTCGAAAACAAACATTGGTTCAGCCTAAATATGCTGCCTCCTTTCTCTTGAGCCGTTATCCTTGTTATGCTATCCCTGGGGCTTCATGTCCCACCGACGCCACGCGTAGAGATATCACACCGGTAATGCAACTAGTGAACGCCTGCATGCTGACACGATAAGAGAAATACTTACGCCACCCAGTACATTTGGCGAACTGCCAATGAGAGGGTCACGTTGACAGCCTGATTCAAGCTGCAGATCAGAGAAAGGGAGAAGAGGTATTGAATGTTAATAGTCAGATCCATCAGTCATCCGATCCCGTGACCTAAAATTTACATTTTGTCTGTCCCGTCAGTTCTACTTCTTCAATCAACACACAATTCACATTTCAATAATGAAATCTATTCGAGTTTCCATCAGTGCATCGAGTCGGAGCTCACATTATGACTTCTCCTTCTATGAATAAAGCAACTTGGATGCAAGCATGAGGAAACGAAAACAGAGATTGATCCTTTAATTACAGAAATGCTGCTACACGTTGTACCGCCATAACTCCTTGTTAGCTAGAAGGTCCAGTTAACTACAAACATATTTGACTGGAAGACTCATGGCAGCCAATTAGACTTCGAGATCTTATCGTATAAGGCGCGTAATATAAGTATCAGTAGCAGTTTCTATTAACTTAAAATAATACT
>NW_023502397.1:0-34340 GCF_013396075.1 Fusarium subglutinans
TAAACTATATAAATATAATAAAAAATACTAAAATATTTTAATAGCTATATATAGCTTTTAAGCTTAAGTTTTATTTCTTAATAAATATAACTTTTTTTTTATTTTTAAAAAAAAACAATTCTTTTTAAAAAAGCTTAAAATTAATATATATAATTTTATAAAAATACTAAGAGTTTAAAAAACATATTATTAAATAGCCCTTTTTTTAGAGAAAATTATATATTTTTCTTAAAATACTACTTAAGCTAGTTATATAGTTATTTAGAAATATATCCATTTTTAAAGGTGTATATAACTTTTACACTTAAATTTTAGTGTAACCAACTGTCTTAAGGTTTTGTGCATATCTTGGGGTTTTATACCTAACTAAGCTTGCTTAGTTGGCCCCCCTATTGCTCGAGCTAACGGGTAGTAGCTTCAAGCATGGGTTATAATAAACGATATCTGTTAACATACTCTTATCCGGGTCTCGGCAAGATTTGAATGGGGCTCTATGAAACTCAGGGCGCTGATAGGATTGCCTAATTTAGTAAAAAATACGGATATAGCAGAATGGCTTACACTAAAAATCGCTGATCTACGGTGTACCACCAAACCGTTTCCGGTGTTTTATCCCCCCTAGGCAGGGTACTCAGTATCTGCCTAACCAGGGTTGCCACGCAGGGAGACACTAGGCTAGTTGATATGTACAGTACTGATAGCGGCACGTCGCTCACTTCTGCATTTAACCCTCTACCTTCACATTTGCCCAAGTAAAATGGTCGTACGATACGCTCATTTGAACCCTTCCAGAACAGGGTCATCCCAGCTGAAGTATAGAACAGCTCCGTCAGTATCAAAACATAAAGCACCGAAATGGCTCTAACTCACTCAAGAAACTTGCCGCGAAGCGTCGCGGGTGCCCTCAAGGCCAATTCGGCAATGACTGCGCCTGGCTGCTCAGGCTTAACCATCTGCGCCGTCTCGTATAGTGTGACGAGAGACTGGTGATCCTCGGCATCCATTGCCGGGCCGTATTGCTCGCGCACTCGCTTCGACATGTCGGTGTCGACCATTCCGGGAACGATTTCCAGCACGTTGACCAGTGGCTCTTCTAGAGTCAACGTGCCAACATAGTGATGCAACGCTGCCTTGGAGGCGCCGTAGGGACCCCAGCCGCGATAGTAGCGGTGGATGGAATGAGACTGGGTGATTATGACTTGCCCGTGAGATTCCCGTAGCGCGGGGAGTGCGGCATTGATCTTTGGTTGTGTTAGCGTCTAACATAGTTGTTTGATGTTCTGCATGGACACGTTCCAGACCTACCAGACCTACTGACCCGAAGAAGTTGACGTTGAAGGCAGCCATCCAGTCTGCCACCTCGATCTCGCCAGCCACTCCAACGGGCTCGATAATGGCATGGTTGACGGCAACTCCGTTGATGTGACCAAAGGCAGCTAGACAGCGCGTAACTACGACCGTGCCGAAAGCCGGGTCGGCAAGGTCGCCGCAGAGGTACTGCATACGGTCTGGATGAGCCGATTGGAGTTTCTGCAGGGGCTCTGGGGACCGAGCTACTGCAAAGACATTGCATGTCGGGTTTGACAGGAGGCGGCAGCAGATAGCATGCCCGATTCCTGTCCATCAGCTAAGCGTGTGCAACTAGAGTAGATCCTGTAGACCTGAGGGAAAGAGTACTAACCTCGGGATGCGCCAGTCACGATGATGATTCGGGCCATAGTGCTTCAATTGTGATTCATTGAGTTATTTGTCCATGTATTGAACCGAGAGTGGACGGCTAAGGTATATATCCATACAGTGACTTCGAGGTGGCGCCACCGCTCAACAGGCAGTCTCTGGTGCATTGATGCAGCGGAAGCCGGGATTAACAGAGAACCATTCATCCTATCCTAATCTATGTATATATCATCACCACTGGTGGTCAGACCCTTGACTGGCAAAAAGAGAACGTTCTGTGAGGACAGTCTGTGGGGAACCCCATTCCACCAGCTCCCCATCGTCCAGCACTACGACGCGGTCATAATTAGAGATGAAGTCCAGCCGGTGAGCAATCGCAATAATGGTGCAGCCTCGAAATTCCTGGTCGATGAGGTCGCGCATTCGTATATCAGTCTCATGGTCTACATTGCTGGTCACCTCGTCAAGGACCAAGATTTGCTTTGGCTGCAACAGCGCCCGGGCTAAACAGAATAGCTGTGTCTGGCCGGGTGAGAGAGTCAATGAGCTCATCTCGGCATCGAGTCCTCCATTGGCCAGCAGATATTCGTCTAGCCCGACACGACGACAGACGTCGAGCAGCTCCATATCTGTTTGGGCCCCTGTAAAGTCGAGATTGAATCTCGCTGAGCCTCTGATGAGAAGTGGGTTCTGCGTGATAGTGCTCAGCCGCATGCGTATTTCTTCGGGCGGTACCGTGGCTAAGTCGATGTCATCGATCAGGATGCGGCCGCTGTGAATATGCATGCCACGATACAATGAGAATATTAAAGAACTCTTGCCACTGTATCAAGTCAGACTAATCTGGCGTCAGGCATATATGCCCTGATCGACGCTTACCTCCCTGTCCGCCCACAAATGCCCACCTTCTGGCCAGGCTCAATTCGCAGAGAAATCTTCTTCAAGGTGACGGGGGACGAAGGTCTGGTAGATGTTAGAAAAGAGCACAAGAGATCATATCAGCTAAACATAACGCACGAATAAGAGGCTACAAGATCCTCAATGTGAATGCTGCCCTTCTGTGGCCAGTTCGGTGGGAGTGTGATCCTGTCGCCAGTACCTACCTCGACAGGCGTTTGTTGCATGAAGGTTCGGGTACGAACAAGGGCTCCCAGTGAAGTCTCAAGCTTAGTCCAGGCCTGTACTACAGCTGCCAGATTGGAGTTGAAGGTTGTGATATTGCTGATAGCAAGCCCAACGGCGCCGGCGGACATGGAGTTTGTCAGAGTAACCGTTAAGACAGCAAGCAGGATTGCCATGCCGGCGACAAGGAGATCAAGTACGAGCGCGAGCCACCTCTGGATACAAAAGAGCATATAGACAGCGCGCTGCGAGTCGTCCAACAGCACATGATGCTTGTTCGTGAACGATTCTTGCCAGTGGAAACAGCGGATCGTGACGAGACCACGCATAGATTCCAGGAATTGACGATACAACGGCGCTCTTAGTTCAATATCCAACAACCGGACCTGTCGCGAGGTGCGCAGATATAGCCGTTGGATCAGATATATGGTCAGCAGACATGCCGGAATTGTTGCCGCGAGCCAGTGCGCAGAAACACAGATGACCACTAACTGGACAATGCAGATGGCAGCAACTAGCCTTAGTCAGACAATAGACGGCAGATTTTTGGAGAGAAGTAGGAGTGCTCACAGGCGGTAGTATTCAGTGCGGCGAGCGGGAGGCTCATGTCGAACAATTGCATGTCTTCACTGAAGTGATTCATCAAGACACCTATATCAGTCGCTGAGAAGAAGGACAGAGGCGCACTATGGAAAGTCAGCCCACCTCCGCAACACTCATCTAATTATTAATGAAGGGTTACCCAATCGTCGACCGAAGGACAACTGAATGGAAATACAGAGCGGAGCGAGACACCATTCGCACGATGAGTTGCCTAGTACAGCGCCGCTTAGCAAGGATTCAATTCGTTCACGTGTATAGTAGGCCGGTCATGGGCTCATGGCAAACACTCACCAACTAGCCAGGCCTACAAGGAGCAGGGTTAATACTCCTAGAGAGGCATATACTGAAAGACGCCCAGCCACGGACGTGTTGCTTCCAGTTGCGTTTGCGCTAGACCACCAGCTGAGCCAGATTGCTAAGTACAAATAAGTCATGATGCCACCGTTAGCTGCACGGGGAATGAAAACTTACTGGAAAAGTTATACAGAACACCTAGGATAGCAACCAGGACCAAGTACACCAAAGTATTGAACCATCCGGCGGCGGCGGCGTAATAGCTATATAAGGTCCAGTCGCCTCTCTTCCGCGAGGTCAGGAGCGGCATGGCCAGAGCCGGATCTTCTGTTTCTTCCTGTATTTTCTCATGGCCATATCCTGCTCCCGCGGGAGGCGGGACTTGCTTGTTTTCCCGCTGCTCCCGCTGCTGCGCATGCATAATGACATCGCCCTCCGTTTCTTTGACGGGTCTCTGTAAGTCAATAGTTCCCAGCCCAGTCAGGAAGACAACATGGTCGAACAAGTGAAGCAGGCGGTTGTCCGTGGTCACAAGCAACAGGGCAGCACCGTCCTCTTTGAGCAGTCCATGAGGACCAAAGACTTGTCGGAGCACCTTTGACTTGGTTTGCTCGTCAAGACCAGACAGAACATCATCTACCAGAACCAAATCCGTCTTCTGCATCAGCGTTCGGGCGAGGGACTACAATTCCCGTAAGTCAACTGGGTAGGAATAATGAAGGTAGAGAAGGGTAAATGACATACTATGCGCTGCTTCTGACCGTGACTGAGCTTTATTGCGTTGCTGCCAACCACAGTCTGCTCTCCTTCAGGTAAAGATGCCAGGTCCTCTTCTAGATCACACGCGTGTAGGACGCGCTTATATCGGGCCAAATCTGGCAGGGCCTCACCACAAATGTTTTCCCGGACAGTGGCGTTAAGCATCCAGGGACTTTGGTCACAGTAACCGATTGATCGACCGTAAGTATCGATTCTTCCTGATGACCATGGAGTCTCGCCAAGAATGCCTTTGAGAAGAGTGGATTTACCGCAGGCGACGGGGCCAGTGATGGCCACCGACCACCTTGGAGGAATCTTGATAGATAGCTCGCGCAGCACAGGGTGGCCAGCCTTCCATCCGAAGCTAGCTTTGTGCATCTGCAAGGATAATTCCGGATCTTTAAGTTGGATTGTTTCAGAAGAGGAAGGGCCTGAAACTACAGACACGGGATGGCTGCTCGCCATAAACTTCTGAATGCGATCCAGACAGCCCAAGGACCCTGCAAATCCGGGAGCCGCCTGGACGAGAAGATTGATAGGTTCAGACAATAGACCGATCATCGTCAGAGAAGAAAAAGCCCGAGGAGGAAGCAAGGAGCCGTTGCTCGGAGCGGCATAGATGATAAAGGTGACTACAGGTGCTAAGGTCATGGTGATGCGAGCTATGCGAAGAGTCAGTGCTGCAAAGTGAGGCAAATAGCATGAGAAGTTGAGCTACAAATTACGACAATCCCTACCAGGAGGCGACGCAGTTTCTGGGAAGTTTCCAGCTCTTTGGCGCGTAGCCCCTGGATGTGATTGGTAAAGAAGCCTGTCAAGCCCAAGAACTTGATCTCGCGTATGTGGGCTAACATATCTGCCGTAGCTCCGAGTCGGACCTGAATGCTTTCATTCCAGTATTTCTGCTTCTGACCGAGGCGAGAGAACAATGAAAGACTTGCCAGTACACAACCTGTGTAAGTCAGAATGATCATGTCCAGCTTGAAGGGGAGGAGGTAGGTTAATAGATGTCTTACTTAATGAAAGAACCAGAGGCGCGGTCGACCCCCAATGGACCTGCCGGGCCAGTAACCACATGACCAGTCCGATCTGAACAAAGGAAGCCCAGATTTCGTGAGTTTCAAGAAGGCCAAAGATGGTTGTGTCTACGTCGGCGCTGATCAGGGTCAGAGTCGGAGACGAGTCATCACTTGTGGACAAGCGAGACGCCAGAGCCGCCTGGTAGGTGGCGCAGATGAGAGCGCCCCGGACCATGGCAACGAAGCGATACATGGAATGGTAGTAGACAGTAGTAAATATCTGATTGTTGGAGGTAGACAAGATTAGCTATCGAATGCTTGAAGCTGAGAGTGTCGCGTCTTTCTTACCGCTATCCCTCCGTAAACTAGAGCAACGGCCGCAACGAGTCCCAGGCCTCTTGCCCTGTGATTAGGCTCGTCGGATAGGCTTACGTACTCTACGAGGTGCTCGATAATGACTGGCTGCAGCACTGTAAAAGCCAAGAGACCTAGACGGGGCAGCACGGCGCGAAGCAACTGCCATTTGAAGGCTTGGAGTAGACACCAGGCCAAGATATGGGGTTGTTGAGGGTCAGGACAGCAGCGCCACTGCCGCTGAAAGGCATCATGGACCTGAGAAGCTCGCAGCTCGGCATCAAGACATATCAGATCCTTTGGTAGGATATCCTTACGCGACCCACTCACGATAGAGGGCAGCAGCCAGCCGAAGACGGACCGGCTGAGGATGCCTGCCACCTCCTCCTCGGTTACGTCGCAATAACCGTCTAGTACTATGCGCTGTTTTTGACGAGCTTCTAGGATTAACCAGACCACCTTGGCGCAAAGGCATGCCGTAAGCATGGGTGCTAGAGGAAGCCGCAGCTGTAGCAGCCACAGAGTGCGAACGCGCGAGATATCGAGCAGAATGGTGAGCGGCAGATATAAGCAAATCAAGGTCGACGGCCGCAAGGTCTTGAAATGGTCAGCGTGTGATACGAGCCCTAAAACCAGCGTAGCCGCCAGCTCGACGCCCCCAGCTGGGAGAGCGGCGCGGGAGGGCCGCAGACGTTGCACGGCCCAAAGGACGAGAAGCGCGAGCTGCAAGAGGGCGAGTATGGCAAATGCAATCAACTTTGGTCCGAAGCCAGCCCGTGGCCGCACCTTTCGAGGACTGTCTCGTAAATAACACAGTCGGACCACGCCTAGGAGAATGGTCACGGTGCAAGGGATGATTGTCAGAATGGTGTCTTGGAAGAACAACGTGAAGTCAAACCCGCCACGGCAACTCAGTGGGACACTTGGTCCCAAGGAATTGTCATTGCAAACCATCTTAGTAGCTGGCGTTGTCTCTCCTTGTCAGGTTGATCCATAAACCTCAGGTGCAAACAGACAGTTATGTAGAACGTGTGTTGGTAGGTATGTTGAACGTGGTCGTAGTGTAGTTCACTGTTTCTCGTAGCACTCTGTTGATCCGAAAGACTAAGAGGCCACTTTTATCAGTATGCAGTTGGAGGGTCGGTTGGGTTTATTGTGGCACTGTTAGTAGTGGCACCACCAGGATGGTATGAATCTGTGGTGCCACTCAATATGGAGCTTTCATTGGACAATGTTACATACACGCAAAGGCATAGACTTTGGCCAATTAGTTAGCAATGGACCGGCATCGTGCATTCATAGGTACTATAGATATACATAGAAACACTTTCTGCTTACAGCCTCACTATATGTCGGAATAACAGCCTTGAAAAAACATACACACACATAAAAAAAGAAGGAAAAGAAAAGAAAAGAAAAGAAAAGAAAAGAAATACCAGAAAAAAAAACGTTACTGTGCTCTGCCAAATTAGCAGAAATCCCAGTATCTCAGCTCATCAATTGGCCATATCTCGACTTATACAGCCAGTTACAAGTCGGTAACATGAACATGAAGCCGAAGTCAGACACGGACACCGCTGTCCATCAGATGCAGCAACTTTGGCAGAGCGTACTGGCCACAGAGCAGCCTATCAGCCTAGGCGACAATTTCTTCGAACTTGGCGGCACCTGGAGTGCTGCGGTTCTGGCGTCGATGAAAGCAGCAGACAAAGGGCTGTCCTTCGGGGCCGAGGACCTGTATGAACACCCACGTCTCTGCGATCTTGTGAAAAGCTGCCGTGTTGGAGCGAAGCCCGTGACCTCCGCCACCGTCTGGTCTGATGAGGACCCAGCATCATCTTTCCCTGCCGGCCCGTCGCCCTCAGGAGAAGCAATTTGGCAAACCTGCGATGCTGAGCCGCAGCTGTTTTGGCACCCCACTGGCCGGCTGAAAGCACCGCCTAACCTCATCCGCGCAGCATGGGCGCTACTGCTAGGTAAGTATGAGGATGCGGTCAAGGTTGCGTTTGGGACTGCATCTTCAGAGGCGCCCATGTCACCGGTTGTTTTCGCATGGGACTATGATGATAAGACTGAGGCGTTCCTGGACCACGTACAGCAACTGAACAAGAATGCAAGCGAGTCAATCACCACCGACCAAAACGTTCGTTGCGGAGTGCGAGTTACTACAGTCCTGGATGCGTCCGAATTTGACGATACGTGTCGAAGGATCCGCGCGAGTTCGCCGTTGCTGGCACTGGATATTCATTGCCTATTGTCCGCGGACCGCGTCTCTCTTATCGGTGGCTCCTATACTTCAGTTCTGTCTGCCTCTTCCTTGCGTCGAGTGCTAGACCAAATCCAGCATGTTATCCAGCAGATGGCCGCCTGTCGATCTGACGACACCCTGCGCAATCTGCAGTATGTCAGCCCCAGCGACCGTCAACAGTTGCTGGAATGGAACAAAGATCTGCCATTGGAGGTAACCGCATGTATTCACGAAAAGTTTGACTGTTCGGTCCGGCAATGGCCGGATGCCGTAGCTGTCGATGCGTGGGATGGCACCTTCAGCTACCTTGAGCTTGACATTTTCTCTTCTCGGCTTGCTGCAGTTTTAGCTGGGCGAGGCATCACTCGAGAGATCGTCGTCGGTATTTGTTATCAGAAGTCAAAATGGGCCGTGGTCTGTATGCTGGCAATCCTCAAGGCTGGTGGCGTTTGTCTATTCCTCGACCCTGAAGCGCCGCGTGTGCGACGGGAATCGATGCTTCACGATGCGGACGTGAAGCTGCTTCTGACATCGCCAATCGGCCTAGAGGACGATGGAGACGGGATCCCATGCTTGGCAGTTTCCCATCCCTTCTTCAACACAATCGACCCTTCGTTAGCGTCTCACTCAGCCGCAGTAAGCAGTCCCTCGGATGCTGCATTTATTTGCTTCAGTTCTGGCAGCACAGGCGCGCCCAAAGCCAGTGTTACTGAACATGGCTCTGTATGCACACTGGCCAAGCATCGTGGACAGCTAACATCGCATGGGCGCGGTACACGGCTGTTCCAGTACACCTCATATACCTTCGATGTCGCATTTTGTGATATGGTGACAACATTGCTGCACGGAGGGTGTCTCTGCATTGCCTCAGATGAGGAACGCATGAACAATCTTGGGCAGGCTATTCGTCTCTTTGATGCCAACCTCATGTACCTCACACCCTCTGTCCTGGAAATATTGACGCCAGAGAACTTGCCAGGATTGAGCAATTTGATTGTCGGCGGCGAGGCTCTGACAACCAGCATCGTCCGTAAGTGGGCGCACCGGACGAACCTCATGGTGACCTACGGCCCAAGTGAATGCACAGTCTCGTGCATGGGAATCAGCCGGCTGGGTCCCAATACACCAGCTGGCATCATTGGGAAAGCCATGGGCTCACGCACCTGGGTGGTGGATACGGCCAACCCGCGGAACCTAGCTGTCGTAGGCACCGTCGGCGAGCTTTGGATCGAGGGACCGCTGGTGGGCCGCGGATATATAGATACGACCAAAAATCACAGCGCCTTCGTCTTCGTACCACCGTTCCTACCGGAGCTGGACCCCAGTACCCAAGTCCGGGTATATTGCACCGGGGATCTAGTGCGCTACCGGGAGGATGGCGTCCTGCAGTTTATCGGACGACGTGACATGCAAGTCAAGATCCGCGGACAGAAAGTCGAGCTAGACGAAATCAATATTCATTTAGCAAAAGCCTTGCCTGATGGAGCCATAGGCTTGGCCGATGCCGTCGATGGTCTCCTCGTAGGCTTCGTTTGTTGGCCGCAAGGAACCGATCAGGAACAGATGATCCCGGAGATCGAACATTACATGAGTCAGGTCTTGCCACGCTACATGGTGCCGCGGTTGTTTGTGCCGATTCCAAGTGTGCCGAGGACCACCTCAGGGAAGCTAGATCGAAAGGCCCTACGTGCGTATCTGGTTGCTTTGCGGACTGCAACAGGACCTGTATCCCAGGACTTGACAGAGATCGAAATTAACTTGGCGAGGCTCTGGCAAGAGGTAATCAAGGACCCAGTCGGCGTTCTAGCCAGCGAGTCCAGCTTCTTCCGTGCAGGAGGGGACTCTCTGGCTGCGATGAGACTGGTGCAGGCCGCTAGAAACCACGGTATATCAATCCGAGTTGATGAGATATTCCAGTGGCCGAAGCTGAGTGACATGGCTGAGCATCTCCGTGTACAGGCCGGGTTACAATATAGGCCCAGGTTGAGACCATTTGACTTGGCACCCACACCAATTGATCCAGTCTTCAGCTCACTCTCTGACGAATATAACCTCGTCGAAGACCAGATTCAAGACATATTCCCCGCAACCCCGATACAAACTGCCATGATGGGCCTGTCCTTGCTGCAGCCAGGTGCATATATCACACAAGCCCACTATACACTGCCTACTGGTGTGGATGTCTCCCGGTTCAAGTGCGCGTGCGAGACAGTCTACAATCTTAGTGGAATTATGAGGACTCGCCTAGTTCCAGACCACGGGGCTGGCATGCTTCAAGTGGTCTACACAGAGGCTATTCGCTGGTACTCTTATTCAGATTACGCTTCATTACTCGAGGACTACCAACAGCTGCGGATGGGCCTGGGGGACCCCTTGGCCCGATTCGCAATCATTCACAATATAGCAGAGAATAGAATACAGTTGGTTCTAGCCATGCATCACGCCATCCTTGACGATTGGTCACGGGATCGCTTCCTCCATATGGTGGAAGATGAGTATCACGAAATCAAGCACAAGGATGAACGTCAAATGATCGGAATGAATGAATGGGTAAACTACCTTCAAAAACAAGACATAACCGCGGCCGAGGAATTTTGGCAGACCAAACTGCAGCATACACCTGAGCATGGGTTTCCTGTCTTGCCTGATGCCCAATACTCCCCATTATCCAATGCTCATATGCGATGGAAAATGCCCGTCAATCAGCAGTATCGTCAAACGGGCATAACCTCAGCGAGCGTTGTGCGCGCCGCCTGGGCCTTGGTAGTTGCACAGGAGTCGAAATCACCCAATGCTGTGTTCGCTGTCACCTCGAATGGTCGAGCCATGTCGTTTCCCGGCGTCGAACTCGTGGATGGCCCAACGGTGTTGACAACACCGGTGCTGATCACGGTGGGACCTGATGAATCGTTGAGTTCTCTTCTAAAACGTGTCCAGCGTCAGACGGCAGAAAGTATGCCGTTTGACCACCTAGGGATGCATAGAATCAGTAAGCTGTCACTCGCGTGTCAGCGAGCTACGCGTTGCCAGAGCATTCTGGTCATTCAGACCGCGGAGGACCCTCTCTTAAATAGTGATCTCTTCACACCAGATCATGCAGCCAAACTCACCCCTATGACATACGCCTTGACACTAAAGGTCAGGCTAGGGCATGACAGCATTGAGGTCCTTGCTCAATACGACGATCGAGTGCTCACCATCGCTGAGGTACACCGGTTACTGTCCCGCTGGGAGAGTCTGATGCAGGCCAGGAACGACACAATCACGGACATCATAGGCCTCAAAGTGGGTGTCATCGACAAGGCCACCCGCCCATCAGTCGTCCCCAGCATGTCACAAACTGAGGCGCAACAGGGAGACGCGCAAGCGTACTGGGGGCAACTATTTGCTGGCACGCTGCCAGCCAAGTTCCCATTGTTAACTGACGCCCATTATCGTCCCGTATCGACTGGAGAGTTGCGGATAAGTATCCCCATAGACTACGGCTATGCTGTTGGGGACATCCCACTTACCGCAGTACTACGCGGGGTCTGGGGTCTGCTCATGAGCCAATACAGCAACTCGTTGGACGTCATCTTTGGGATGATGCTACAGGGACAAACCGTGCCAGTGCGTCTCCAGCTAGACGAGGGAAAGCAGAGTCTACTACAGTTCTTTGACAGGGTTCAAAACGAGGCGAAGTCGACGGAGCCTTTTATGCACCTCGAGCTACAGAATATTAGTGCTTTGTCGGACCAAGCTGCGGCTGCCTCTCAGTTTCAAAGTATCTTGGCCATCATGGACGATGACCGCGACACTGGAGAGGACGGGTTGAACGGGTCTTTGGCGCAATACGCCTTGGCACTTGTCATTAGACCCAGAACCCAGCACTTTGAAATATGTGCTCGTTTCGACCCCCATGTGTTGACTCATACACAGACTCGCCGTCTCCTTGGCCAGTATACCCACGGTCTTCAGCAGTGCTGGAATGCTCAGTGGAAGCAGATGGCCGTGCAAGATATTACCTGGACAGGCTCGGAGGATATTCAAGCCATCCAGAGCTGGAATGCGAAGCAGGCGAGAGAGCCCATGGCACAGAGTATCCCCAGAAAGTTTGACGAGGTAACCGGACTCTATCGAGATATGACTGCTATTGACTCATGGGATGGTACTTTTACTTATGCGCGCCTCGATCAATATTCCACGTCGTTGGCGCACGTGCTCGTCGAAAAGGGAGTCAAGTCAGAAACCGTGGTCGCCATCTGTCTGCACAAATCAAAATGGGCTGTCGTCGCAATGATGGCAGTCCTTAAAGCCGGAGCAACCGTCATCTTTCTCGATCCCTCCCATCCCATCATTCGCTTGCAGGCTATATTGGATTTGACTCATGCCCACCTGATCCTTGCCTCTCCCCACACTAGGCAAAAGATCCGTCATGGCGACATTCCGGTCATGGATGTGATTGATTCTGTGGCTGACCCTGCGTCAGCCAACAGTCGTTGCCTACCAGATGTATCACCCTCTAACGCTGCCTTTATTGTGTCGACCTCTGGGACCACTGGAAAGCCCAAGGCAATTGTACTGGAGCACGGTGCCGTCTGTGTGTCGGCATTGTCCGTGGCCCAGACAGCCGGCATTACCCCTGGTATCCGGTTCTTCCAGTTTGCCAATTACACATTTGATGTGAGCTACGGTGATATGCTGGGAACATTGCTCTATGGAGGATGTTTGTGTATTCCATCCGAGGATGAGCGTATGGGCGACCTTGCGGGCGCTATAGTCCGCAGCCGGGCCAGCGTCATCACCCTGACGCCAACAGTCGCAACCCTTCTTCGTCCCTCGGAGGTTCCCGAGCTACGCACAATGATACTCGCCGGTGAAGCCATCACAAGTAATCTCATCGAAAGCTGGGCTAATCAAGTCAACCTAATTGTCCTGTATGGTCCGGCCGAAGCTACCATCTATTCCACAGGTCAGGCACATTTATCCCGCATTGATCCAAGTGGTATAATCGGCCGTGCCCTTGGATGCACAACGTGGGTGCTCGATGTAACTCATCGCGACGCGTGCGTGCTGGCACCGGTTGGTGCTGTCGGTGAGCTTGCTATTGAAGGCTCTATCGTGTCGCGTGGTTACCTTGAGGCCCCAGTGGAGACGCAGGCCTCTTTTGTCTCTGCTGTCAATCTCATTCCCGGCGCGCCAACATCACAGCATCGACTGTATAGGACTGGCGATCTGGTTCGCTACCTCGAAGATGGTCGGTTGCAGTTTATTGGCCGCCGTGATCAACAGGTGAAGTTTTATGGACAGCGAATTGCACCCGAAGCCATCGAATGCGAGATCCAGCGATTGCTTCCTGCCAAAGTACAGACGGCCGTGCTTGTCGTCGTACCTAAGGATCATGACCAGCCGCTTCTAGTCGCCACCATCTATATCGAGCCCGAACAGCCTGACCATGGTTCTCTAAGGGTCCTGCGTGGTAGCCAGGCTCCCAAAGAGCTGGCGACTCTTATCCCTGGGATGGCCGATCAACTGCGGGCAACCCTTCCTTCACACATGGTCCCTAGCGTCTTCCTGCCCATATCGCACATTCCCTTGACGGGTTCTGGTAAGATGGACTATACCACGCTGCGGACATGTTGTCAAGATCTGAAACGAGGCGAACTGATGGCGGTTTGGCCCCCTACTTCACCCAGGCAATCAGATGCAATCCCGGAGCAACGTCTCCTTGCGACAGCTTGGGCTGAAGTCCTGGGCTGCGATGAGGAGACATTAGATGCCAACAGCGACTTTGTCAAACTTGGCGGGAATTCCCTACATGCTATCCTCTTGGTCACAGCCATGGGCATCCGTGGGTTTCGGCTAAGCGTCAAGCAAATATTTGCGCACCCGCAGCTCGCTAGTATGGCCTCTTTGGTAACTAAGCGCGATGCCAAAAAGGACAGGGCCAAGCCGAAAGTCATCAAACCGTTGTCTATGTGCCCGATTGACATCGAGACGGTGAGGAAGGCCTTGGAAGAGCAGAGCGGAAAGCCCGCGGGGATCATAGAGGATGTCTACCCATGTAGCCCCTTACAGGCCGGCCTGATGGCGTTGTCTCTGACAGAACCTCGGTCCTATTTGGCTCAGTTCACTTACAAACCGCCTATTGGTACCAGTATCACACAGTTTTGCGCGGCTTGGGAGACCGTATTCCAGCGTAGCCCCATGCTGCACACTCATATCGTTTTACTTGAGGAAATGCTGCAGGTTGTTGTGAAAGACCAAATCTCGTGGCAGATAATTGACGATCTCGACCAGTATCTGGCCGCAGATTTAGACTCACCGACTGGTCTGGGACAGCCGCTGGTACGATTTGCACTGAAAGGAGATGCAGTTGTGTTTACTATCCATCATGCTCTTTACGATGGATGGTCGTTGGCCGCGCTGTTGGACGATGTGAGTAAGGTATCCCGCGGTCTGGATGCGAACCCACGTATCCCCTATAATGTCTTCATCCACCATCTGCGGGCAATGGACCGCGCCGCCGCAATCAAGTTCTGGTCGGAGCGCTTAGAAAAGGCTCCAGCGCCGGCTTTTCCCGTGCTCCCTTCGCCGGGTTATCGTCCCTACGCGGACAAGAGATATGAGCTAACAACGAAGCTGCCACCACGAGAATCATCACATATAACGCAGGCAACTGTTTTTCGCACTGCCTGGGCGCTCGTGATGGCTCGGTACGCCTCCATGACCGACGTGGTCTTCGGAAGTACTTTGAGCGGCCGGACACTGCCTATTCGCGGCATTGAAAATATCGATGGGCCTACTATTGCCACGGTACCCGTACGAGTGACTTTCAAAACGGACCAGACAGTCCACAGTCTTCTTGAAGCAGTGCAGCAGGACAGAATAGAGACAATACCCTTTGAGCAATTAGGACTGCAAAACATCAAGAAAGTGTCCGAAACAGCCCGCCAGGCATGCGATTTTCAGAGCATGCTGGTCATTCAGAACTACAACCCTGCCAATGAGTCATCTGATGCATCTGAGGCATCTTCCCTGGAACTCCAGCGTGCGCGTGTTCACTTGTCACACCTGCTTACTGTGGATGTTACCCCAATGGGCACCGAGGTCGAGTTTCTTGCCCGCTTCGATGGCGAGGTGTTGGATATGCAACAGGTGCGGCGTTTATTATATCAGACGCATCATGTTATTGTACAGCTGTGGAATGTGGATCCCAGAGCCACGGTTAAGGATATCGAAATTTTATCTCCTGAAGACCGCCAGGACATTGTGCGGTGGAATGACTATCCTGTTGACGCCATAGAGTCTGATCTACCGACACTAATTGCTCAACGGACGTCTACACAGCCCACCTCCCCCGCGGTCCGGGCTTGGGATGGCGAGCTAACCTATCGCGAACTGCACCAGCTCTCAGCTAACCTAGCAGGCCATCTAAGAGACCTTGGGGTCCGAAAAGGCCAACCAATACCATTGTGCTTTGAGAAATCGGCCTGGACAGTTGTCGCGATGCTGGGAATACTCAAGGTAGGGGCTACCGTGGTACCCCTGGATGCCAACCACCCAGTCGGCCGGATTGTCACTATTGTGCAGGCGGTCAAGGCAAGCTTGATGGTAGCATCTGCACTCCAGGCACCACGGTTCCAGGATCAGGACTGGGACATGGTGACGCTTTCGCCTGCAACGATTCAGGCTTTCGAGTTTCCAGTTGAGCCTTTACCTGCCATTTCGCCCAGCGATGTGGCACTCATCATGTTCACCTCGGGGTCAACTGGTGTCCCTAAAGGTATTCTTATGGACCATGTTTGCTTGTGCTCCAGCATCATCACACATTCCTCCATCCTCAGCATCCCGCCTCACATTAATGTCTTGCAGTATTCCGCCTACACTTTTGACCACAGCATCTTCGAGATCTACACTACTCTGGTAACTGGGGGATGCGTCTGCGTGCTCTCCGATGATGAACGGATGAATAGCCTGGTGGACAGCATGCGCCGCATGGAGATCGACTGGGTTTACTTCACCCCATCTATCGCCAAGCTTATTCACGTAGACGATGTCCCGACGCTATCCACACTCTACGTCGGTGGTGAACCTGTTCCACGCTCACTCATTGACGAATGGGCGACAGCCAAAACCATGATCAATGCCTATGGCCCTGCTGAGTGTTCAATGGTGTCTTCGTGCGTTTTGGCACCGACCTCACCGGTGGGCACTATCGGCCGACCCCAAGCTGGCCGCACCTGGATCGTTGAACCCGACGACTACAACCGCCTCGCACCAGTCGGCGTGATGGGCGAGATGGTATATGAAGGGCCCATGGTGGCCCGGGGCTACCTAAATGATACTCCATCCAGCGGCTTCATTAATCGACCCAAGTGGGCATCTCCCGACACGCCCTTCCGATTTTATCGGACCGGTGACTTGGGCCGGTATGAGTCTGACGGAAGTCTTGTATTTGGGGGACGTAAGGATACTCAGATCAAGCTCCGTGGCCAGCGCGTGGAGCCGGGAGAAGTCGAGTCTCAGATCCAAAAACTATTGCCCGACATTGCTCTTGCGGTGGAGGTCGTAGTCACTGCCGATGGTGATGGAACACCGTCGCTGGCTGCCTTCCTCGTAGTAGTGGATGATGACTTTGGAGTTTCTCAGGAGCCAATGGATCTGATTGACGTCTCACAAGAAGCCAAGCGCCGAATTAGCAGTCTGAT
This sequence comes from Fusarium subglutinans, assembly GCF_013396075.1. NCBI lineage: Eukaryota > Fungi > Ascomycota > Sordariomycetes > Hypocreales > Nectriaceae > Fusarium > Fusarium subglutinans. The sequence goes on from NW_023502397.1 coordinate 16,767, forward strand.
CGCCGGGCTCGAGGAAGCGCTGCTCCGAACTCTACCAGAGTATATGGTTCCAACAGTCTATCTACCCCTGCGTATGCTGCCGTTGACAACTTCTGGCAAAGTTGATCGAAAGATCCTTCGGCAGTTAGGCAAGCAACTAACAGTCGCTCGCTTGGCAGCTTTGACCACGGCAGCTGAATATAGTCCGCCCCTGACTGATGCTGAGGTCACTCTGCAGGACCTCTGGTCGGCTGTGTTGAACATAGACAAGACAACCATCAGCGCGGAAAACAGCTTTCTTCGACTCGGAGGAGACTCCATCACAGCTATCCGACTTGTCCGGGCCACTCGCGAAGCTGGCTTTCGACTTGATGTTGAGCAAGTCTTCCATTACCCAATACTGCATGAGATGGCCAGCAATATGCGTCCATTAAATCTCGATGATGAGAGGTCAGCACCGCCTGTGGCTCCATTCTCCTTGTTGAGCGGCCCTATCGACACTTTGGTAAGGCAAGTCGCCCTCCAGTGCAACGTAGAGCCCAGCTCTATCGAAGATATATACCCATGCACCGCCATGCAGAGTGGGCTTATGTTTCTGTCCGCTCGCGAACCAGGCACGTACATTGCGCAGACTACATACTGTCTCAACCAGCCATTCTCCAAGTTCCGAGCGGCATGGTTGGCTCTGGTTGCTTTAACTCCTTTGCTCCGCACCTGCATTGTTCAGCACGAGTCTGATCATCTACAAGTCGTGCTCAAAGACGCACCCGCTATCAACACAGTGCAGAAGATAGATGCGTCGTTTCTGGAGACTGAGAGACAGCAGCTCACCAAGGGTCGGGTGCTGTCTCGTCTGGCATTGTGTGAATCACCTGATGGTACCACTCGGGCCGTCTTCACACTACACCACGCCGTGTATGATGGCTGGTCACAAGCCCTGTTGATCGATCGCCTACAAAACCTTCTCAAAGGGCGTCCAATTGCCCCATCGCCATCCTTTACACGCTTTATTTCTCACATCCAAACCGCATCGGCATCGGACGAAGAGTTCTTCTGGAAGACACAGCTCGCAGATGCGGTGCCAGTCTCATTCCCACAATTGCCAACAATTGGGTACCGTCCGAGGCCGATGACAGTTCTCGACTATCATATTGTACAAAAACGGATTCTAGCCTCGGATTTCACCGAGTCTACAAGGATCCGCGCGGCGTGGGCTCTGCTTGTCTCACGGTACCTTGATCAGCGGCACGTCACGATCGGCGTCACTGTCAACGGGCGAGGTGCTAGCGTCCCTGGTATTGATCGGATCTTGGGACCAATGCTTACTACCGTGCCTGTGACGATCGACACCAGTCGAACTACTCAAGTTTCCGAGTACTTATCAGCTATCCAAAGGCAGGCGGTAGAGATGCAGGCATACGAGCAGTACGGACTGCAGCATATCGCCGCCATCAACGACAAGATACGGGCCGTCTGCGACTTCCATAGTCTCTTGGTGATCCATTATAAGGGGTGGTCAGCGCCCGGGGATCAGGCACAACCCTTCTGGATACCTGAACGGGACTGCATTAAGCGTCCATTCCATGCCTTTGCGCTGAGTATAGAGTGTACTGTACAGAGGGATGGAGTCGCCGTCCACGCCACCTACGACGATGGGGTGATTGATCCTCGCGCTATGAAGCGAATCGTCTATCAGTTTGAGCATATCCTGCAACAGCTGGGTACTCCTGATGTGTTGTTATCCGCTCTGGATGACATTGAACTTATTAGTCCCGCTGACCAGGCCGAGTTAGCTGTCTGGAATGCTGTCGTGCCGGCTCCAACTATGGCTTGTATCCATCACTTGGTTGAGGACCAGATAAAGCAGCGGCCCGAAGCGCCTGCCGTCGCCTCATGGGAGGGAGGCTTTACCTTCCGACAGTTGGACACCTTTGCCTCGTCACTGGCCGAACATCTACGAGAGACAAGCGATATAGGCCCCGGAGTCCTAGTACCCCTCCTCTTCGAGAAGTCCATCTATACCGTGGTGACTATGCTGGCGGTGCTCAAGGCTGGCGGTGCCTGTGCAGCTCTGGATCCAGCCCATCCAACAGAGCGGCTGCGTGGTATTCTGGAAGATGTCCAAGCCACCGTAGTACTGGCCAGTACTTCTAACCTTGCCAAAGCGGTAGAACTACGACTTCCAGTAATTGCCGTCGACCAAGTCCTGTTGGATAATCTGGTCACCACCCCTTTGAAGCTCTCGCCAAGCACAGTGGGACCCGAAGATCCTGCTATTATTCTTTTTACCTCAGGTAGTACTGGCAAGCCAAAGGGTATCGTTATCGATCATCGTGCCTTTGCTAGCAGCATCCGCGGCCACAGCGAGACTCTGCGTTATCGGGCTGGATCTCGTAATCTTCAGTTCACCGCGTATACATCGGATGTTAGCTATGGTGAAATTTTCAGCTCGCTCTCTGCGGGTGCTTGTGTATGCATTCCGTCTGAAGATGAACGCGTAAATGGTCTCGCTGGTGCTATGGAGCGACTGCGCGTTGACTGGGCCTTTCTGACACCAAGTGTTGCCTCGATATTGGACCCGCAGACAGTACCGACACTACGGACGCTTGTGTTTGGCGGAGAGACGGCCACCGCTAAGAACATCCAGACATGGGCTGATGCTGTTTATCTAATTAATAGTTTTGGTCCAGCAGAGTGCTCGATATGGAACTGCTGTAACCCGGGCATTAGCACACGCGATATTGGCTCCAATATCGGCAAAGGGCTCGGCTGCGCACAATGGATCGTCGACCCCAACGATGATACTCGCCTCGCTCCTATTGGCACAGTAGGAGAGTTGGTCGTGGAAGGGCCTAATGTTGCCAAGGGTTATCTCCACCTCCCTGAGAAGACTAAGGCGGTTTTTATCCCAAGCCCTCCATGGGTGCCCGAAAGTCGCCGGTCGACAAGTCGGCTATATAAAACCGGCGATCTGGCAACATTCATGCCTGATGGAAATGTCCATTTCCTCGGCCGCCGTGATGCACAGGTCAAGCTACATGGCCAGCGTCTAGAGCTGGGAGAAGTCGAACACCAGTTGCGTCAATATCTTCCCAGCAACCTACCCGAAGTAGCCGCCGAGATGGTCTGCCCAGCCGGCGGAGCACAACTTCTAGCAGCTTTTGTCAATATCCGGCCAGTTCTGACCGATGAGTCGACCGGAGATTCGGACCTGGCAATGTCTGATGCCGCGATCGACTGGCTTGGGAGGCATTTCCCGGGCTTAGAGGACGCATTGGCGGAACGATTGCCGCGATTCATGATTCCTTCGCTGATTGTGCCTCTGACTCGAATGCCTTTGTCTGGTTCAGCTAAAACCGATCGCGGGCGTCTGAGACAGATTGTTCGGGAAATGACTAGGGAGCAGATCGCTCGCCTCCATGCCTGCCGTATAACCAGGCGCATTGCTCCAACGACAGACCGCGAACGGCGGCTACAGCAGCTGTGGGCCAAGGTACTGGATCTAGAACCGACAAGTATTGGCCGATCAGATCAGTTCTTTCATCTCGGGGGTAACTCTATCCGCGCTATACTACTTGTTACTCTAGCTCGCAAGGAAGGCTTCAGCCTTTCCGTCCAGGTTATCTTCGACCATGCGAAGCTTAGCGCTATGGCAGCAGCTATGAATGAGTTTGATATAAGGTCTATGGAGCCTGTACGCCCGTTTTCTCTATTATCGTCGACAGATGATCTCAATGGTTTGGGAGACGATGCTGCTCAGCAATGCGGCGTTTCTAAACATGAAGTTGTTGACCTGTATCCATGCACTTCCTTGCAGGCTGGTCTGATGGCACAGTCACTCAAACAGCCGGGTACATATATAGGACACTTCGTCCGTCAGATACCAGAAACCGTTGACATCAACCGGTTTCGTGCTGCTTGGATAACAATGGCCCGCCAGGAGATACTCATGCGCACGCGGATAATCCAGTCGGCTGTCGGACTATTACAAGCGGTTGTCAGCAGTGATATCGATCCCGCCTGGCATTCGTTGCTGACAATTGAAGATTTCACACAAAAGACATCAGTCATGGAGCTGGGCCAGCCACTTGTCCACTTTGGCGTTATTGAATCGGAGAGGGTCTTTCTGCTAACACTGCATCATGCCGTCTATGATGCGTGGACTCTAGACCTACTATTTGAAGGTGTTCACGCTATTTACGAACGCGGACAAGGATCGGAAAATCCTACAGACTTCCGTCACTTTGTCCAGCATATGCAGAGTCAAAGCCAGGAGGAAGCTCGGAATTTCTGGACCGAACAACTCGCTAGTACTCCGCTACCGTCGTTCCCTCGCCTGCCGTCAGCTCGCTACATCCCTTCTACGGACTCAATACTTACTTGTGACGTTTCTCTGCCGTCCTCAAGGAGCTCGAGGATCCTAGCCTCTACTGTCATCACTGCTAGCTGGGCCGCTGTGGTTGCTAGGCACTCCGATGTCACCAACGATGCTATCTTCGGCGTGACCTATAGCGGCAGGAGTGCTCCCGTAGCTGCTATCGAGCGAATAATGGGGCCAACCATTGCTACTGTACCCTTTCGGGTGCAAATAGACGAAGACCAACTTGTGGAGAGCTTCTTGTCTGATATTCAGCGGCAAGCCACTGCCATCCGCAAATTTGAGCAGTATGGACTGCCAAACATCAGGGGAATCAGCGAGCAGGCGGTCGATTTCCAGTCATTGCTAGTTATTCAGGCCGCAGCCGACGTGCCGTCCGAGGCCTGGCTACCACCCGTCCAGAGGGACCGTGGGCAACAGACATTCCACAACTTTGCGCTAAGCGTGGAATGCACTATGAGCGGTTCTCAGATTTACGTTGTGTGTAACTACGACTCCAATGTTATTCCGGAGCGACAGCTACGCCGTCTCATGAATCAATTCATGCACGTCATTCAGCAGCTGGCCGTTCCTCAAGCAAACCAGCGGCTGCACGAGATCCAAGTGGCAAGCCCTGAGGACCTGGCTGAGATTGAGCAGTGGAATTTCGATATATCTGAGCATGACAACCGCCTCGTCCATCATGTGGTACATGAAACAGCTAGCAAACAACCCACAGCACCCGCCATTGTATCGTGGGACCGCAACTTTACCTACAAGCAGCTCAATGAGACGGCTGGGTCACTGGCTAACGCTCTGGTGGCCAGTGGTGTCACTGTAGGCCAACGGGTACCGTTTCTGTTCGAAAAGGGCTCTTGGGCTATCGTTGCCATGCTGGCCATCCTTAAGGCCGGCGCAGCCTGTGTTGCTCTTGACCCTGAGCAGCCTTTTGCTCATATCCGCGATATAATCTCCCAAGTTAGGGCGAAGACTTTGCTTACTAGTGACATTCAATACAATGTTGCTGAGAATCTTGAAGATAATGGTTCCTTGAACATAATCCCTGTTGGACCCGTTCATCGGACCAGTTGGGAGGCATTTCCATGTGTCTCACACTGCGAAGCCACGCCTCAAGATGGAGCATTCGTCCTGTTCAACTCTGACAGCACCGGGACGCCACAAGGTACCATCATCCATCATGCAGCCTTTTGCAGCAGTATCCGTGGTCATGGCGAGGTGCTGCGCTTCTATCGTGGACCGGGGTCTCGAAACCTCCAGTTCGCAGCATATACATCTTATGTGAGCATTGGGGAGATATTCACCTCACTCGCACTTGGGGCGTGTATATGTGTGCCTTCAGATGAGGAGCGTACACAAAACTTAGTAGGCGCTATAGAACGAATGACGGTTGACTGGGCTTTCCTGACACCTAGCATCGCATCTATCCTGTTGCCAGCTGCTGTGCCAACAATACGCACTTTGGTCCTTGGCGGAGAGGTGCCATCTAGAAAGGTCATTGAGGATTGGGCGGATTCTGTCTATTTAATTAACAGCTTTGGGTATGTTGAGTCCTCTGTCTGGACTCACTGTGCCCCAGGAGTCCCGACTAGTCACGACGGGTCCAATATAGGACATCAGATGCACTGTCGAACCTGGATTACAGATCCGGGAGACTCGCGTCGCATGGCTCCAATCGGCGCCATTGGCGAGATGCTCATCGAAGGTCCGAATATCGCACAAGGCTATCTCGACCAAGATGCAACCGAGGCCCATTTCATTACTATCAACCAGTCAGGTAAGGCGAAGCGCGTGCTCTACAGAACCGGCGATCTTGCCCGCTACCTCCCAGATGGCTCGGTGCAGTTCCTGGGCCAGCGGGATATGCAGGCTAAAATACGCGGCCAGCGCATCGACCTAGCTGAGACCGAACAAGAGTTGCGCAAGCAACTCCCTGTCCTGCGTGAGATTGCCGTTATGATGGTCCGACTGGGCAGTGAGGAATCGCCTCTGACTCTGGCCACCTTCTTTAATATCTCCTCTTATATGGGATTCCCAGCGTCGACAAACCAGATATCTTCCACAAAGGCTGTCGTGGCTAACAGTCCTGCGGCTCGACAATCCACAGCGATCCTGCTTGAGGGGCTCACAGAGAGGCTGGCACACGTTTTACCGGCGTATATGATTCCTTCGGTGTATATTCCAGTATGGGCAATGCCTCTATCTTCGTCAGCCAAGATTGATCGAAGACACCTGCAGACATTGGCCCTGAAACTGTCTGCCGAGGAGGTTGCCTCGTTCGCCCTTATTCCCTCAGCTAAATGTAGTCAGGCGCTATCGACACCCCGCGAGAAGCTGCTGGCCCGCTTGTGGGTGGACGTCCTTGGCATCGATAGTGTCTCAGCCGACGATCATTTTGTCAGTCGTGGCGGCGACTCTCTGACTGCCATGCGGCTGGTTCGGGATGCCCAGAGAAACGGATTGACGCTGTCAGTAGCCACTATATTCCAGTATCCCATCCTTAGTGATATGGCAGTCGCCACTGAGGACCTGGCTCCGGAAAATGGCACATCTGCTAACATGTTGTTGGACCATGATGTCCCGCCTCCTTTTTCCCTGGTTCCTCCAGAGACCAAGGATGTGTCCAAGTTAGTAGCAGAGGTCGCGAAACTTTTGCAGGTGGATGATGTAACTATCCAAGATGTGCTGCCATGCTCTCCGTTACAAGAGGGCCTGGTTGCTTTGTCTTTGCAACGACCTGGAAGCTACATGGCGCAGTTTGTATATTATGTCCCTGCCACAATCGACTCAGCACGTCTCCAGGACGCCTGGCAGGTAGTGATCAACTCTAGTAACATTCTACGCACCCGCATAATTCACTTGGTCAGCTCAACTCGCATGATGCAAGTTGTCCTGAAACCCAAGGCTGTTGCTTGGGAGCAGGCGTCGGACCTGGATGCTTATCTTGCCAAGAACCAGCACAAAGCTATGGGAATGGGGGACCCTCTTGTCCGGATCGCTCTAATATCCAAATCTGACAAATCCAACCTTGTGCTCACTATGCATCATGCAATCTACGACGAGCAGTCCCTACAGCTCCTGTGGGCATCAGTCAAGAGCGCCTACCGCGGACTCGTCCTGCCTCGCCGTCTTCCCTTCTCATGCTTTATCCGTCACATTCAAGATAGAGATACAGATACGGGATCAGCCGCGGCCTTTTGGAAGGCACAATTGAACGGCGCTCCAGCTCCCTCGTTCCCAACTCTCCCTACCACGGCAACTATCTTCCATGCCCGTCCAGATAAGCAACTTCAGGCGACCATGTCACTCACCCGCCTAAACAACACTCACATCACTGCGGCTGGACTTATCCGTGCCGCCTATGCACTATGGCTCTCGCTCCACACGGCCAGTGACGATGTCGTTTTTGGAACCACCATGAGCGGGCGTACAGCCCCACTGCCCGGTATTGATGTCATTGACGGCCCGACCATTGCGACCGTTCCCGTGCGGGTGCTTTGTAGCCGAGATCAAACAGTAGGCGACTATTTACAGCAAGTTCAGCGGCAGGCCGCCGATATGCTCTCTTTTGAGCAGACGGGTCTACAGAATATCGGACTCATTAACGACAGCGCGCAGACGGCGTGTAATTTCCGTACACTCCTCGTCATCCAAGCGGTGCCGGACTCCGAAGCATCCAGGGTGACAAAGCCGGAGGCCGAACTGGACTGCCCACTTCTCCCTGGTGGCACTGTTAACGCGGTATTCCACACTCTTCCGCTTATTCTTGGGTGCTCACTACTGCCAGACGGCCGAGTCCGTCTCGAGCTGCTTTACGATTCACGCGTTCTGAGCCCTATCGACTCAAAACGAATGCTACATCAATTCCAGCACCTTCTCCTGCAGCTGGCCAACTCCCAGCCTGACCTAGCTCTGGGCGAGGTAGCTGCTCTTCCTCCAAGTGAGGTTGCAATGGTTCGCCAGTGGAACAGTCACCCTCTATCCGCACTGCCAGCCTGTTTATATACGAAGTTGGCCAAGATCGCCCAGAGACAGCCTGGCCGCCAAGCAGTAACGGCATATGATGGCCAATATACCTATTGCGAGCTACTCGGCCAAGCATCTCTCGTAGCCCGTCGTCTGATTGAAGCTGGCATTGATGCCGGAACATTAGTGCCTATTTGCTTTGAACGCTCATCATGGTCGATAGTGGCAATGCTCGGTGTGTGGATGGCGGGTGCTGCCTTTGTTCCTCTGGATCCTTTGCAGCCAGCCAGTCGTCTCGAGGATATTATTACACAGTCAGCAGCTCCGCTTGCCCTTGTTAGCGCTACTTCACGGGTTATCATTGAACCTTTATTACCTGTGTTGGAGCTCTCTGCCGTTGCGTTGAATGGGGAGCAGACACTTGCATCTGCAAAGAACCCTGAACTGCGACCTGCTAACCCTCTCGCCCCAGCCTACGTTCTATTTACATCTGGTAGCACCGGGCGGGCCAAGGGGGTCGTCATCGACCATCAGACACTGTACACCAGTCTTGAAGGCCACCTAGAGCCGCTACAGCTGGGTCCAGACACACGCTTTCTGCAGTTTGCCACGTACACGTTTGACATTTCTATCGCTGAGATATTCGACGCTCTTCTTGCTGGAGGGTGCGTATGTGTGCCTTCGCCTGATATTAAGCTTATAGGCGAGGCAATGGAGGCGATGCAAGTAAATACAGCTTGCTTTACACCGTCGGTTATACAGCATCTCCGCCCAGAAGAGGTGCCTAGCCTGCGAACTTTGATCCTTGGTGGCGAGGCAATTCGCCCAGAACATGTCGACACTTGGGCCAGTCATGTGACACTCTTTAACGGATACGGGCTTACCGAGACATGTATCCTAGCTACTCTGCAACGTATCACATCACGGGCTTCTGCGGCTACAAAGACCACCACATGCAACAGTAGCATCGGTACCGCTGTTGGATGCCATGCGTGGATTGTCAACCCAGATAATCATCACCAACTGCTACCGCTAGGTGCCATCGGCGAGCTCCTCGTCAGCGGTCCTATTCTGGCGCGTGAGTACCTTAATGACCCTAGTCGCACCGCTGTTGCCTTTGTCTCTGTGCCAGAGCTTGGGTCTGGGCGCTTTTTGAAGACCGGCGATCTTGTTCAATATGGCCCCGAGGGCTCGATCCGGTACATCGGCCGCAAAGATAATGTCATCAAGCTGCGTGGACAGCGAATCGACCTTGGCGAGGTCGAATTCCGGGTGAAGGAAGCATTTTCGAATGTATCCAGCTTGGCCGTTGTGCTGGCTAAGCGCCGTGACACGCCGTCATTGGCAGTGTTCTTCTGCCCCAGAGTACCAGGGGAAGAGGCAACCACTGAAAGGAACATCACACTAGGCACTCTAACCCCTGAGCAGATTGTCGACTGCCAGTCTGCACAAGCTACTGTAGCTCGCTACTTACCCTCCGTTATGGTGCCATCCCTATGGATTCCTGTCAACAATATGCCGCTCACGGGGGCAGGGAAGCTGTTTAGTAGGCATCTGCAGCAAATGCTGGACAATGCATCTGAAGATCTCCATCATCACTACGCCCTCGCTCACATCAAACATACAGAAGGTCTGAATCCTACAACTCCGATAGAGCAGTCACTACAGGTCATATGGGCGGAGACTCTGGGCCTAGATCGAGCCAGAATCGGTCCAAACGACTCGTTCTTCCGCCTAGGAGGAGACTCACTATCTGCTATCCGACTCGTCGCCATAGCCGAAGCCAGAGGCTTAAATTTAAGTGTTCAAGGAGCTTTTAACAACCCGACACTTGTTGAAATGGCACAGATTACTAGCTATCGAGGTGATGTTAGTGTGGAAGACGAAGTTGCGCCGTTCTCGCTTATACCTTCTCCGACAGAGGCACTCAGAGAAGCATGCCGCCAGTGCGGCGTGGCTGAAGATGAGATTATTGATATATATCCCTCAACACATCTTCAAGATGGCCTTATGGTCCTATCTATCAAGCAACCCGGCACATACATTGCAAGCTTCGCGTTCACCCTCCCGGACTCTCTAGACTTGTCGCGGTACCGCGCCAGTTGGAACAAAGTCGTCGCACAGCTTCCCATTCTGCGAACACGCATAGCTTACACTACAGACAGTGGGTTCCAGCAGGTCGTCTTGAGCACCGAGATGCGCTGGACGGAATACAAAACGGATACTCTGCAGAGCGCCTTGACTAGCGAACGAAATATGATGAGGACCTCCATCGGGCAGCCACTAAGTCAATATGCTATAATCCGAAACCCGGGTGGGGAACGCGTCTTTGTCTGGACTGCCCATCACTCCATCTATGATGGGCGGACAGTAGCCGAAGTCATTGCTTTAGTTGAACAGACCTATTTTGACTTGGCCAACGATACCACGGCCAAATCTTTGCCAGATGGCGCTGTGCCCGCCGTGCCATTCAATCGATTTATCCGATATCTTGGCGAGCAAAACTCAGATCAAGTAGCTGAGTACTGGCGGGAGCACCTCGCCGGCGTTCCCTCGCCGACATTCCCGGCGCTGCCCGCGATCGATTACCAACCAGTAGCCAACGCCGCTGTAGACCATCTTATAATCCTAGGGTCGTCACAGCGGGTATCAGAGGGAAACGTCACCATGGCCACCAAGCTCCGAGCAACCTGGGGTCTACTGCTAAGCCTATATGAGAATTCCCATGATGTCAGCTTCGGCACTACACTTAGCGGTCGCAACTCAGGTATCACTGGCATTAATTCTATTATGGGTCCTACCATAGCCACAGTTCCCATTCGCATCCAAGTGCCCGATCTTACATTACCTATTGGGCGGTGGCTTGAGACAGTCCAGCAACAAGCGGTCGAGATGATCCCCTTTGAACAGGTTGGCCTACAGACAATCCGCAAGTTGCATAATGACGCCCGCACTGCTGTAGATTTCCGGACCTTGTTTCTTGTGCAGAACATGCGCTTCGGCAATACTGAACATCAGAGCCGCCTAGGGCTGGAGCAACTGGCTGGTCAGTCGGGCTCTTTCTATACCTATCCACTTGTCGTCACCTGCACGCTACACCAAGACGGCAACGTACTCATAGCAGCAAGCTATGACGATAGCTTGTTGGAAAGCCGTTGTGTTGAGCGCCTTGTTGACCAGTTCTCCAATATCTTGCGCCAGCTCCACCAGGCACCTTTTCAGTCACCGTTATCAGAGCTCAACATGCTGCCTGAGTTTGACGCACAGCAGATTTCTCTGTGGAATTCCACTTTGATTCCCGTTGTGGATGGCCTCGTTCACCAGGAAATCCACAGTATGGTCCAACGCCAGCCCGAGCGACCCGCTGTTACTGCTTGGGATGGAAGCCTGAGTTACGCTGAGTTGGAGTCAGAGGCGATGTGTTTCGCTACATATCTGAACCAGAGATATGACATTGGCCCTGAAGACAAGGTACCCTTTTGTTTTGACAAGTCTAGGTGGGCAGTTGTTGCTATGCTTGGTATCCTTCAAGCCGGCGGCGTCGTCGTTGCCCTTGATCCCTCTCATCCTTCAAAGCATCACAGCCAGATTCTGAGTCAAGTCAAGCCCAAAGCCATTGTCACCACACCAGCTCATGCCGCGTTATTCCAAAACCACAGACTCATTATCCTATCCCACAATGGTTATGGGCTGCAAATTATGCCACCAATGAATACGGCCACCGTGAGGAGTGGCAATACCGAAAGGGTTCGAACCGACAACGCTGCTTTCATCGTCTTCACGTCTGGTACTACTGGGACCCCTAAGGGCATTGTCCTCGAACACCGAGCAGTGTGTACCTCAGCCCGTGCCCATGGCCAGCTCTTGAAGGTTACCCCAACTTCACGGGTGCTTCAATTCGCTGCTCATGTCTTTGATGTCATGGTCTCCGATATCTTTACCACGCTGATTCATGGTGGTTGTGTCTGCATCCCCTCGGAGCATGACCGACTGAACAATCTCGTCGGGGCCATTAAGTCCCTAAATGCTACCCAAGCCTATCTAACCACCACTGTGGCATCTCAATTACATCCAGACCAGGTCCCGGGTCTCGAGGTGCTCTCCGTTGGTGGTGAACGCGTCACTGAGCATGTCGTACGCACCTGGGTAGCCCGCACCTACTTGATCAACATGTATGGCCCAGCCGAGTGCACCATCTGGTGCGCGGGCACACATGTCTTTGGGGCTGATGCACAGCCCAGTGATTTTGGACACGGCATTGGCGCCCGCCTCTGGCTGGTTAACCCGGCTGACCATCGCCTTCTTGTTCCTATTGGTACTGTTGGGGAGATTCTTGTTGATGGGCCTATCCTGGCACGTGGATATCTTGATATGCCTGATCAGACTACCTCCAGTTTCATCCAAGATGCCCCCTGGCTGCGTCATGGCCGCCGAGCGTACAAGACTGGCGATCTTGGCCGATACACCGCCGACGGCACAATAGAATATCTCGCCCGCCAGGACGGGCAGATCAAGCTCTACGGCCAGCGTATAGAGCTTGATGCCATAGGGCACCACCTACGTGCCTGTCTCCCTAACGACTATCCCGTGGCCGTCGAGGTACTCTCGTTGTACGGTAACCCAGTTCTTGTGGGATTTGTGGCCTTGAGTCAGTCAGCGGGCCCGGTACGGATTCTTCGGAATCCAGATTCCGTGAGCAAGTTGAATCAACTTCTTTCCACCATCTCTGATGATCTTGCCGCAAAGTTGCCGCATTCTATGGTCCCACATATCTTCCTCCCCATTAGCAACATCCCCCTGACCCTCGCCGGTAAGATCAATCGGCGAGCCCTGCAGGCGCTGGGCAGCGAGCTGTCAGCTGATGACGTGCACTCTCTGAGCCCTCAGTGGGCGGCCAAACAACCCCCGGCCACGACCACAGAAAAGACTTTGCAGGGTCTATGGGCATCCATTCTTCCGCTCGAGCTTGAGTCTATCGGCCGTAATGACAGTTTCCTGCGACTCGGTGGTGACTCGATGGCGGCCATGCGTCTAGTCGCAGCGGCTCGAGAGTTGAGCTTATACCTCACCGTTGCCGATGTGTTTGATCGCCCCATCTTATTCGAAATGGCACAGACTATCATCCCTGTGAATGATACCGAGAGCCAGCATCTGCCACCTTTTGCCCTGGCGCCGACTGGAGATGATCTTGACACCCTCCGCAATGAGCTTGCACAGCTATGCCAGGTGCCTTCGAGTCGAGTCCAAAACATCTACCCGTGCACGCCGCTGCAACGTACCTACATTGAGCTTTCCACTTGCAGCCCTGGCATCACCACGCTGCAGAATACCTATATAATACCGCCGTCAGTCGATATAGACCGACTTCGTCGAGCTTGGGAACAAGTCGTGGCCGCCAACTCTTTGCTCCGCACTCGCATCGTCTACGATCCTAAAGCTACTACCGTATGGCAGGTAGTTCTGGATGAACTGCCGACTTGGCGCACATCCTCCAGTCTGGAAGCTTATTATGCACAAGAAGTGGCTGAGCCTATGGGTTCCGGCTGCCCACTTAGTCGCTGTGCCATCATAGACGGACATTATTTTGTCTGGACATGCAACCACGCTATCTACGATGCCTGGTCTGTAGGTCTAGTAATGGGTCAACTCGAGCAGGCATATCAAGGGCTGGCACTTAGTCCTGAGGCACCTTTTGCACACTTCATCAAGCATCTACTGGCAGTAGACCGAACGGCAGCAGACGTCTTCTGGCAGAAAACACTAGACAACTGCCAGGCTCAACCCTTGTGTCAACAAAGTTCCACTCAGGTAGACTCACTCTTAGTACTAGAGATGGCGCTGCCAATGCGCTCTCACGCCACGGAGATCACAATGTCAACTATCACTCAGGTAGCGTGGGCTATTGTGTTAGCGCGCGAGACTGCCAGGCGCGATGTTGTGCTCGGCCTCACGGTCACCGGCCGCGACACACCCATCGCAGGCATCGAACGCATGACAGGGCCAACCATCGCTACCATCCCGCTACGAATAACTGTTCACGAAGAACAGTCGTTAGCTGATCTCTTACGAGCAACCCAAACACTGACGAAAGCGGCCATTCCATTCCAGCATGTAGGGATGCCGCACATTCGCAACATCAGTAGAGAGACTGCGCAGGCGTGCGATGCCACAGTCCCAATCGTCATCAACGCAAGCAACCATCACAAGGAGGCTTTGGGTTCAGCAATCGGCCTTGAACGGTCGCAGCGCACGCCCTTGGCTGAAAGTCCGTTGCCCTTCTTTATTGACTGCTCGGCGAGTAAGGACACTCTGGATGTGTATACCACCTTTGACAGCCGCGTTTTCCCTCGCGCTCGTGTGCAGAACATGCTATCTCGGTTTAGATATGTATTATGTCAGTTATGCGTCGATCCTGCTGGGAAGACTGTTGGCGATCTTCGCATGGAGGACAGTACGGGGCACAATTCCAAGTCGACAATTGCTTGCTATGAGACTCATTCAGGGATGAGCTTTGATGCTCGGACTAAGACGTCGGTTTCAATGGTGAAAGGAAGTGAGTAGATAGATTCCCTAGATAGCCTTTTATGTATTGAACCAGTTCTTCATCTATTACCTTGACTTCCTCAGCGCAAGCCTTGCGCCGTAAAAGCCTCGGTACCAGATATATTGCTACAGAATTGGCTATATTTAAGTCCTTAAGCCAAGGTCCTGTTAATAACATGAGACATAAATAGGTTAATATCCATCCACTTCCTCCTCACGGAGCCTATTTACTATGCCGCGCACTTTGAGCGCCACCCCGTAGCTATACGTGTACCCCAGTCCTCCAAAGCCGTAGGCATGGATTGTACGGCCATCGCAATCCAAGCGATACCCCCCCTCTCTTCCAGGTCGAAAGGCTACTATATCTTCGATCTCAACTCCACCCGGATCGATGGATCGAACAATATCTGGTGCCAGGCCCTGAACGCGTGCAATAATATCATTGCGAGCATCCGGGTCAGCTGTTCTTCGCATATCACCGGGTTGCGATACCCCGCCAAGTATGACGCCGCCAGTACCCATCCGTGGTATACAGTAAGTGTACTGAGATCCTTGAAAGAGTATCATCTCTTGTGCCGCTACGGCTGCATCCTTGCTCTTGAGCAGCAGAACGTGGCCTCGGACGGCCGCTACGGCTGGATCTGGGGCCAGCTGCAAAGCCCCGAGCCCTGAGGCGTTGATGATCACCCGTGCCCCTGATACGGATCGTGCCATGGAGATAGAATCCACAGTCTGGCGAATGAAACGCACGCCGTGCGTGACAGCTTGACCCTGGAGCCAGGGGAGATAAAGATCCGGGTTGACAGTTGTTGACAGGTAGGTAAAGCCCAGCAGATGGCCTGGGAGACGGTGATAGTCGACTACAAGCGACTGATACCAGATTTCACTGTCGTCGTTGCCACGGTCGTCGAAATACTCCCGCACAGGGGTCCTCTACAATCAGAAATATCAGTCAAAGGAGCAACAACGGATGTTGAAGTGTCCATAAGGGAGGAGTATATAGGGAAGAATAGACTACTCACTTGAACGCCACTGCTTGGATCTGTCTGCGCAAGTGACCAAAAGTATCGGTATGTCGCAGCTTGCAGGTCTCTTCCATGGTTCGTAGGATAGGGAAGAATGCCAGCACCTGCCCTGAGAAATCATTAACATGCCCCAAGCACTCGGAGCCGGGAATAGTACCGACCATGGGCTGGCCCAGAGGAGAGATGAATCACCAGGGAGCTCTCGCGCGACAACTGTGACATGATAGCCAGCCTCGGATAGAACAAGGGCAATTGAGAGGCCTATTACTCCCGCACCAATGATGCCAATATCCATGGATAAATTGGTAAAGAAGTACAAGCTGGCTAGGTAGAGTAGGCGGCTACTGTGCTTCTTATATAGCCAGCAGTTAGACATTTACGCTATCAGATTAGTGATACTGAAAGAAAGTTGTGCAACTCCTGTTGCTCATTCAACTACTACCTGATCTACACCTTTCTATTCGTGCAGGCACTTACCCTAGCAGGCTTAGAAACCCATATACACGTATGCATTTCCAGATCCAGAGTGTAGGTAGGGTATGCCTCCTCACTACTTGTATCTATCCTCCTCTACTAAACCTCCCCAAATAACATCCGCAGCACAGACTCCCTGAGCCATTGCTGGTGCTACGCCCTTGATGGGGCTGCCAGCATCGCCACAGACATACACCCCTGGCACGTTTGTACTCCCAGTAGGTTCCTCACGCGTAATAAAGGTGCCATGGCCGGGAACTTCAGCTGTAGGGAGGCCGAGCTGTGTCGCTAGGTCGGCGCTGCCTGGTCGTGTAAGCGTCTTATACACCAAGAAGTCGGCGCACTCTGTGTTGCCAGAGTCGAGATGCAGGCGGACGCCAGGACCCTCGGGGACAGGCAATGGCTCTAAGCGGCTGATTCGCGCTTGCTGCAGGGTAACGAACTGCGATAACAGGGGAGCAAATAATTTCTCAGCCTCACGCTGCTGCTCGTCGGTGTCGCACCCGTTAGTATAGACAACCACGCGGGTATTGAAACATCTCGCCCGTAGGGCGAGATGAACATGGTGCTCCGATAATGGCCACGCGAGAACACCGACGCCATGGGGTCCGTTGGCGCGCTCAAAGCCATCACAGAGGAGACATTGGTAGATGTGATCCGGCCAACAGCTTGTGAATCCGTAGATCTCTGTCGGAAGCTCATGAACCGCACCCGTGGCCAGGATGAGACGTCGGGTCTGATGAACCACGCCCGAGGCTGTCCTCACTTCAAAAGCCGGCTTTCCCGGGGTGCCAATTGCGGTGACGCTCTTAGCGATATCAGACTCTAGACGTACATTCTGGTAGGCCGACGTGATCTGCTGCTGGCTCTGGGTGATGAAGTCGACCCGGTTCATGCCCTCGCAAGCCAAGACGCCGTGTAAGGGATGGCTCCCGCGATTGGGGTGCTCGTCTTCGGCAAGGATAAGGACACGCCTCAGGGTACGGCCGAGAGCGCCGGCTGCTGCAAGCCCGGCCGGGCCAGCCCCGAGAATAAGTACGTCAACCGTCATGATGTTAGAGCAAAGATGATAGAGTCAGAACGGCAGCGACTAACCTGCGACACAAAGTCATGGTCCAGGAGGTTTAAAAACAACGGCCACGGTCCACCTAGTGCTAAGGTGGTGCCACTGTACCGACTGTTGAGGTGTGCCCACTGGTGTGTGACTATACA
>NW_023502398.1:0-34250 GCF_013396075.1 Fusarium subglutinans
TTTACCTTTATAATATATTATATATAATTTTTAAAGAAAATAATTACTTATATAGCCCTTATAGTAATATTAATATAATAAAAATAAAGTATTTTAACCCCTTTAGTAAAAATTTAAAATTATAAATACTAATTAATAAGATAATATTTAGAAATATTTTTTAAATCTTAGGTTTTTTAGATTTTTGCTGCCTACTTAAAGAGTAGGGCTTCCGTTAGGTCAGATCTACGAGTAGTTAGTATATGTCTTTTCAGAGCCAGTTATGGCCAAGGGCCCTGCGATATCTCTTGCTTTGAGGCTCATCGCATTTGTTGTATGGTGAAGTCTGGCGCTTACAATAATACTTACACGGTTTGCACTTGTTCCTTGGGGCCGATTACATCCAATGGTAGAAACTAGACCACTTGAGGCCTCATGCAGTTAGCGTCAGGTACGACTCAACAGCTCAAAGCTCCATATGGATCCACGATCCACTAGCCATCGTGACTCGTAGCTTGACAAATACATAGGTAGTATCAAGAAGCTGCGTACCTAGTACCTTATAGGCTGGCTACTTAGTGTTCGTGCTGAATGACACGAAAACACGTTAGATAGGAATTCCAAGCTGGTAATGCCAAAATCCGAAGATTTCTAAACACACCTGTTACACGGGCTTTAGCTGTTTTCCGCCTTTGACAGTCTTGGTAGCAATGATCATTGGAAGCTTCACAAAGGGGGACGAATGGACTGGCTGCCAAACCAATCGCGAGTCTGTGGACTGTTTCGGTAGAGCAGCTAGAACACATATCTACAAACCTGGAATTGGTTCCAGTTAGAAGATATGTATCATGTCCAACTGGCGAAACCTCAAGTTCTTTCTTCACCCTCTTCCTGTCACTGTGTAGTTCTACATCTCATCGAAATATTCTAATCAAGGTCACAACCCGCCATCTCAAGTAGTATCACGATTGTCCAAAAGCACGTTGGTTCAAACACTGCTACTTACCTATCAATTCCGCCATGTGACACCAAAACAATATTGAAACACTTATAGGGTATTTGTGACACAGCAGTGAGCTCTCATTAGGTAGTGGGCAATCAAAAAAGGATTGGAGTTCGTCAAAATGTGTATATCCAGGATCTAGATCGTCTTGCACATAGTTAAAGCTGCAAAGAAGTCTAATCACAGTAATGGCGACGAGCGTGGACACCAAATCGGCGTATCAACTTCTGAAACAACCCTCCTACACTTTCCCAGTCCTCCATAACATTTACTATCTACTCAGGCACAAAGACAGCCTCTCATTTATTAGATACTGAGAATGAAGAATAGGTTCAGTTAATGTGATAGCTACGAAAGCGATTGCCAGGACATCCTGGAAGTGGACTACTGTGAAATTAAAGCAATGCCAGTTGCATTACACAGGAAATAGGCATGAGATTTCGATGTTCATGACCACTGCTCTGGTCTACATAAGGCTGGTATTGAGAAAAGGGTGGAACTTCCAAGAACAATCCATGGCCCATCGCAGTATACCTAATTTATTGCAAAGCTGAGAGGAGATCAAGATTTGATGTCCTCCTACCGAGATGTTAGGTGCAAACGATAATTGATACAATTCGGCCTCACTTTTAACCATGCCCTACACGACTCCCTGCTACAAACTGGCTTTGACGAAGAGGTCAGGAAAAACATATAGCTAATATTTGGAAGGTAGCCAATATTGAACTCCAATGCACTGTTGAGTGGATATGTTGGATCACTGGGGCAGGTTATAGGTATGCGCTGTATATAGTTCTGCTTGCCCAGAACTAACGGATCTAAATCAGCCAATTCCTTAATTTCAAGGGTATCTTTGAACATGTTTTCATAGCTCTTCTTCAGCCTCCAACTCTCGCTCTGCCCTTCTCACCTGGCGCTCAACAACCTTCAATCGGGACTCGAGACTGGCCATCGCTTTCGAGTTACTAATGATACCTGTTTCGTACCAGGAACGAACCGCGATCTCGCTCCTTTGTCGAAGGTCGGCCATCTCCGTAGCTTGTGCAATTTGGGTTGCTTCGATTGCTTTCATTCTATCCTGCAATGCCACAAGTGCTGCGCTATCCGCAGGATCCGGAATCGGACTGTCTTTGATCGCGGTGAGGGACGATAGAGTCGCAGGAAAGGCGGATGCTGAGGCTAGAACAATGGATTGGAGTGCATCGATGTCCAGCTGCGATGGTGGCTCTGATGGGTCGGACGAATGAAAGAAGTCGGGGTGAGCTCTGTCTAACAGGGGTTCAGTATGGATTGAGACTTCAAAATAGATATTCTTGATACATACATATCCTCATAAGCTCATGGTAAACGCGGACATCGGACAGGAGCATAGAGAAACGTCGCTCGAGCTTGTTAAGCTGGCTAGCCGCCGACTGGTCCTGAGCCAGCGCTGGTGATTGGTTCTGGCCATAGAGCAGATGCTCGATTCGGAGAAGCCGTGATTCAAGCAAATCGAGCGTAGAGAGAGTTGTTTCGTCCATATTGGTGGCCATCGTGACAGGCAGCGCGCGGCATTAGCAGGTGAACCTACAGGTAAGGTACAAGACGCCAGAAGAGAAAAGTGGGGTGGTCAGGAGGATTCATTATCATGAAGTTGTGAGACCTGCAGAATGGTCTTTGCCGCATCAAATGGCGCAATTTGCTCAAAGAATATGAAATGCGCAATGAAATACAGCATCGTAGAAACTTTTTAGTAAATCCAATAATATGCGATGTGCAAGTTTGTTAAATGAAAGGCCACTTACTTCTCTTCATCATAAGGGCGGCTCTTCGTCTCATGCTTTGAAGCTATTCCCCGGATTAGATCAGAAAAGCCCGATGATTCGTCAAATCATGATCTTGGCGTGCGCTCATTGGCCGCATGAGTTCGGCACAACACTCTAGCAGCTCCCCGTCGTTAGGTTATTTCAAGGATCGTGCAAGAGACCAGGGCCTGTCAGGAATTCGTCTCCTGACTGTGTCTTCTTCCTCCTGCATCTCAATCATCCACAACAGCCTCGTTGGCACTTTGCTCGTGACTTACCGTCTTGGTCTGTTGTGATCGGACGGCAGTGTTGAACTGTTTGTTCGCCAGAGGCCTTTGTGCCGCGCCAGATTGACGCAATTGTCTAGGGCTGCTGGCCTACCACCGCCTTTCCGCCTCGCGCCTACGTAGTCAGCAATTCGGCTTAGGGTCCCGAGGAACGCAGCGATAACGAACATACATACCTCCAACACCTACGACTCTACATCACAGCAGACGGACGCATAACCTAAATACAGCAAGATTTACTCCTCTCGATCGCGCCGAATTCTCGACGACTCTGTACGCCTTATCGCCGTGTAATGACGAACTACTCTACAATATCTGATGGAAACGCTTCTTTATTCAGAAGTGCCGGCGACATGTCAAGGTGAGGAGATCTCGCCTGCCGACATCGGTTAGGAATCATGACCACTGACGAAACCTTTCTCAGACCTCGACGTCGCGGTCATAAGGATGGCGGCCATGGAGGCCAAGCCACTACGATCAGCAGTGTCGTAAACCTGCTAAATACAAGTACGTTGGACATTTCTCTTTCTCTTTGGGCGCGTGCTGACACGGGATATGCAGTTGTTGGAGCTGGCACTCTTGCCATGCCCTCAGTTATGTCACATATGGGTATCATGTTGGGAGTGGTGCTGATACTGTGGTCTGGATTGACTGCCGCTTTCGGTCTTTATCTACAATCTCGATGCGCTCGATATCTCGACCGAGGAACCTCTTCCTTCTTCGCCCTATCGCAAATAACCTACCCAAACGCCGCCGTTATATTCGATGCTGCGATTGCAATCAAGTGCTTCGGAGTTGGCGTGTCTTACATGATTATCATTGGAGACCTTATGCCTGGTGTGGTGTTGGGCTTCCTTAGCAACGCTAATAGCGCTCCGTATCTGGTCGATCGAAACTTTTGGATCACCGCGTTTATGCTTCTTATCATTCCTCTGAGCTTTCTGAGGAGGCTGGACTCGCTGAAATACACCAGCATCGTTGCGCTGGTCTCCATCGGATATCTAATTGTCTTGGTCATCTATCACTTTGCATCCGACAAGCACGCCGACCCTGGTAGTATCAGAGTGATCCAGTGGGGCGGAGCTATCGAAACATTGAGTGCTCTACCAGTCGTTGTGTTTGCATATACTTGCCATCAGAACGTATGTCAAACTTCTGCAAGTTCATGATCCAGCTAACACGGTTAGATGTTCTCCATTCTCAACGAACTGAAGGATAACTCACCATCAAGTATTATTGGAGTTGTTGGCACAAGTATTGGCTCTGCTGCGTCAATTTATATTGTTGTGGCTATTACCGGTTATCTTACATTTGGCAATGCTGTTGTGGGAAACATAGTTTCAATGTGTACGTTTTAACCCCTCCCCATACTTGCACAAGCTAACCCCTAGGCAGATCCTACTGGAGCTGCTTCAACAATCGGAAAAGCCGCCATTGTTGTACTAGTCACTTTCTCTGTTCCTTTGCAGGTTCACCCATGCCGAGCTTCACTAGATGCTGTATTGAAATGGCGGCCAAACCGCAACTCGTCGAACAACGGACGAACCGCAGCACCATTAGTCCCAGCATCCCCGGCCGGCGATCATGGAAGCATTGCCCCGATGTCTGACCTTCGGTTTGCTGTGATCACTACCTTCATTCTCACCTTCGCCTATATGACTGCTCTCTCAGTCACTAGTCTTGATCGCGTCCTAGCCTTCGTTGGCAGCACTGGGTCAACTTCTATCAGCTTTATTCTCCCTGGTCTTTTCTACTACAAGATCAGTAACCCAGATAGCATACACCACCAACGACTGGCCAAGGAAGACGATGATATGGATGAGGACACACCTACCTCAGATGTTGAGGAGTCTGCTGCACTGGCTCAGAGCACAACTAGTATTCGCAGCGGTGTGAGCATCGCCAGCAATGCCAGCACCCGCAGCAACCGAAACTCGTGGCGTTGGAGACGCAAGTGGCGATGGGATCTCGAGCATATCGAACATCACCATCTGCGTCGACTCGCCCTCGCACTGGCGATATACGGATCTGTCGTCATGACCGTGTGTCTTGTTCTGAACATTTTCTTTGCTGTCACTCATTAATTGTATCATTTTTTCTTACGGCCTCATGGATGACAAGTGTTGGATAAAGGCGTTGTTAGAAGGGGCACATGATGTTTTTCTCAGCGTCTCTGCTTCAATAGATGGCTTAAACTTAGGTAGTTAGACATGGTATTGGATAGCGCTTCGATACAATTACAATAGCGAAAAAATAGATTGGCCGTCGTGATGTGAACCCTTCCAACAAATATCATACAGTCTTCCCCAGCTGCTGCACAGGTCTTGAATCTAGTAGCCTGCGACAGCCTCCATATTTCTTGATATGACTCTGGCTTTTTTATTCCACCTGAATGAACTTCGTGATATCGTCGTGGGACCAATGCCCAGAGATGCCTTTTCGTACATATCGTACAGCCCTCGAGCCACTCATCGAATTCTGACCTTCTCCTGGTCTATGACGCCCTTTGTGTTGTCTTGCTTGGGACCAAATTGCTTCTTTGGTAGAATACCTACCATAGAAAGTAACCTCCAGGCTGTGTCTGTGGGCTGTGCACCAACACCGATCCAGTACTTCGCGCGTTGACTATCGAGCTTGATATCCTTATGAAGTTTTCCGGATGTGTCGTAAGGGTCGGGTTTAGGAATTGGGTCGTATGTGCCAATGACCTCGAGCGGGCGGGAGTTGCGAGCCGTCCTAAATACTTGTTAATGGTGCGCTCAATTGTAACATGTATCATGGGCTGACGGACCGGGCGTGGGCAATGACAATATTGTAGAAGGGCTGGTTTCGGCGCCCAAATCGGGCAAGACGGATCTTGACAACCATGGCGGCGATATGGGGGACTTGAAGACCACGAATTATAGCAATCACCAGTTGTCGCGGCTATGTGAAGGTTGGGACAATTTCGACACGGAGGCGGGGGTTATTTTCGCCGATGTGGCTTGATCACCCGGAAGGTGGTGGGGTCGACCGGGAATAGTGTGGCTAAGGTATCCAGATGGAGCTCCAACGGCGGCTGATGAAGCAGCTCTGGCCAAGTGATGTCAGTCCGTGACTCCCTGGACATTTCAACCATTCCTGACTGACGACATTTTCGAAATCACCCAACTTTTACATCGCTCGGACCCATACGGCATCTAGTTTTCTCTAAGACTTTTGCGAAGATTCATCGATCACTATCAAGAACACAAGATTCAAAGACATTATGGCGATCAAGGTAAGTCATAAGTACTCTCATTGTTGCTCTACGTTCATTCACTGACCGTTTTCAGACCCTCGGAGCCAAAGCTGCTGCTGCTCTTGATCAGGAGCTTATGAGCACTGGAGCGTTCTCTATTGATCAGCTCATGGAGCTCGCTGGACTTGCTGTTTCTCAAGCCGGTTAGTGACTTTACATTACTTGAGCCCTCAAGATTTCACTTTGGTCTCACAAAGCCCAAGTCATTTCTCATGACAATGAACTGCTAACATCATAAGTCTACCGCCTCCAGCCACTTGAGAGTGGCCGGAGGATCCTTGTTGCCTGTGGACCTGGGAACAACGGTTTGTGTTTTCTGCTTACCTGTTTATACCAAGAATCCTCACTAACAGCATCAGGTGGTGACGGACTAGTCGCTGCTCGTCATCTTCGTCAGTATGGCTACAGCCCGAGCGTCTTCTATCCCAAACGAAGCAAGAATGATCTCTACCAGGTAGGTTTACCAAGAAAATCCGTTGTTCACTCAGTGACAGTGAACTTCACTGTTTTTTCACCATGAAAGTCGGATGACGTTTTGTTCGTAACATAGCTGCGATCTTGCAGCTATGTGCTTCTCACAATTATCTTGTCGGTTTTCTACCAGTACTGCGGGAATCGTTGAATGGTAACAACCGGCGCACCGGAAAATCGGTGCCCCCAGCCTTTCAAACACGTCTCGTCTCGATTATATATCCGAAAGCCGAATAGTTGCTGATACTGCTCCCAGCGACTCGCAAAACAACTTGAAGACCTTCAGGTCCCTTTCGTTGATGACTTCTCCTCGGCGCTGAACTCGACGGATCATGTTGTCGACGCCATTTTCGGTTTGTACTTGTACTTTTTCGATAACGACAATATTTGACCGTTCAACTAGGTTTCAGCTTTTCAGGAGAGGTTCGAGAACCATTTCCTGCTGTGATTCAAGCTCTTCAGGACACGAAGCTGCCAGTCACAGCAGTTGATGCTCCTTCATCCTGGGATATCGAAGATGGTCCACCAAAGTCGGGGCTCGGCAGTTCCTTCATGCCTACAGCACTTATTAGCCTAACAGCACCAAAGCCACTAGTGAAGCATTTCAAAGGTCGACACTTTATTGGCGGGCGGTACGTACCAGTCAATAACGCTGTCTCGAGGCAACTAACCCCCAGCATAGGTTTGTGACTCCATCCATCGCAAAGAAATATGACTTCGAGGTCCCAGAGTACAGAGGAGTTGACCAAGTCGTGGAGGTTGAGGTAGCTGGACAGAAGCTCTGAGAGACATGGCTGGAATGATGGCGGATCGGAAAGGAAGTATGCAGTAACTACCCCTTGTTCGAGATTTTGAATATATGGCAGGCGTTTTACATGACCCGACAGCCTCCTCTCAGACTATTCGGACAAACTGGGCTTGGACACTGTCCGTCCCGCATACCATTCCGAAGGAAAAGCAGGCCGTGTGGGCATAGAAGCAATGGCGGATGGAAGAAGTGACAGAATTCAACATAAACCAGATAATCTTTCCCGCAGACGTGGCATGCAGCCGAATGCTGCGTGCACATTTATCGTGAACTCGAGCTTGTTCTTAAAGTTCGAGTGGGCGATGATCGAAGTCGACAATTGAGAAGAGGGAGGCTAGTACGAACGACATGGACAACGACGTTGAAACGTTGAAGATGGCGCATGAATGAGTAAGTAGGGACGAGTTGACAATTACCACAGACAAAAGATACTGGTGATCAATTCTCAGGATTCGTTGCAAAATAACTTTCTGGCAGTAATCGGATAGGGCTGATATAAAGAGTGTGGCGTCGAAACAAACGTGCCGTCTAAGAAAGTACAGTACTGTGAAGACGTGGTTGCCACCGAGGCCCAGTGTATCCAGTATATCCAGGGGGGCTTCAGGGGGTTACGGGTACCCAACCAGAGCTTAAGAAGGCGAGAAGACGAGTCCACGTCAGGTTGGTTGTCTCGGCCCTGGGCGACGTTACCTGGAGGGCTCGTGGCGAAAGAGGGACATGGTGACGAGCGGATGGTACCGCACGAAATAGAAAAGGGAGCAAGAGCATGCGACCACGAGGCATTTTGAAGAAGGAGATATTAAAATCCTGTGCGTCCGCCGAGCAGCGACTTTTGGTGGAAAACACTACCTTACCTTTACGCTTGTCTGATGAGCACCGTCAAGCACCCGGAGCTTTTGCTCCTTGACCCGCACGGTAGGCAGGGGGCGGCAATGCAGCGCTTACAAAACGTACTGTATGGATAAAGCAACCTCGAACAGGGGTCCACATTTCTAACATGAGAGCACGAGTTTCTTCATGAACCAACTCGAAGGTTACATATCCATGACTTGACTCGCTTGCCATTCACGTTTTTAGCAGAACTAGAATCGATATTGGAACTGACGCTGGCGCTGGCGCTGACACTTGAGATCGGCCGACCGACTGATCGGAACCGCTGATGCGCCCAGCCTGAGAGATCGGACGTGTCTCTCCGTCACACTTGCGCCATCGATTCGCAACTGGAGACATCCATTCTCAGACAGCACAAGGCTCCAGAAAAACCCAGCGGTTCGGGGCCTTGCAATATTCACGCTCGGGCGTTCTGCACCTCGGAATCGGTACGGGAGCATCGGACGGCACAGTGGGCTAGCGAACTTGTTTTGCGTATACAACATGTCACATAGCAAGTCTTGCACAGCTATGTGATAAAACAATTACAGCGCAGACTGGACAATACCATTCTGAGACTCTGGAATTTGATTTGGGGTTGGCCCGAGCTAAGGATCCCGACGCTACCACCGTCAGGGTCCTTGTTGTGGCCCGCGATCTCGGGACCCACGATCGTCAATGGAGTATTATTGTGGTAGATCGAACGGCGTCACGTCAACGGTCACGACATAGACTCTACTGGCCGGGCTAATCAAGCGTCAGTGCGGCCAAAATACCCTCTCTTCAAACCCACCTCAAACTAGCTGAAAACACTCAAATGCTGCACAGTATTCGGTTCGTGGGACGAACATGTGTCTGCTTCAATTTAGCTGCGCCCCAGTCCAGGGTCATGTGTATGGATCAGAACAGGGATTAAGTTCCCGAATGTTTAAAGCTGCCTCTGATTGCATCTCTCGAAAAAACCATGTGTGTCTCTTGGGGATTATCCCTGCACCCTGTTGAAATGCAGAATTAGTGGCATCTCCGGTCAGCTTGTCAGCCACGTACCGGAACCCCGGCCGCGGGGTCTAGACCACCAAGATAACATGGCCATGCAGCTCGTTTCCCGATCATGAAGGTCTGCAGAATGCAACTATTTGGTCTCCAGATCGGAGGGAAACCATAGGACATCCAAGACAGCCTCGGACGACGCAATGAGACGGACTCGGGGTTACCGTAAGTGACACATTTCTTTTATCACCTGGTTGGGTTCGGCAGTGGTGAACGGATGTTGGTGGGCCACGTTGTGGCGTAGCTGCTGTCGACATCCGATTAGCTGAGTTTTCGAAGTCAATTGGGCCAGAGTCTGGAAGAAATTGCAAGATGATAGAGCTGCATATTGAAGATCTTGCTCTTTTGGGGCCACCACTACCAAGTTCGACAAGCGCAGAGCTACGGTATCTTCAGCCACCAACAGGGGTAACTCGAGTGAGTTGAAACGAATTGAAGAACGGATGTTAGTGGCAAGCGCTTTCGCGGCTCGTTGCTCAAAACTTGATGCATCAGTTGCTAGGGCATTGGCTTCTTTTGCTTTTGTGTTCACGGCACGGATACAAGACGGAATTGGGCGTCACGTAAGGGACCCCTGTTTACCAATTGGGGGGTGAAACATCAGCGGCCGTTGAGTTTTTGCCCCAGATACTTTCAGGTTTGGGGTTGGGCTTGGAATTTTTTTGCACAAGCCTCTGGAAACTGACAGACAGCTAGCCTAGACCTAGGCACCTAGAAGCAAGGGAACGGAGGCTAAGCGGTGAGTGATCTACGACAAACCGGAAGGATTTCTCATCATACCAATGGTCAAATTCTATGTACATCGCTTCAATGAGGCTGATCCACGGCTCAAGTGGCCTCAGCGGCCAGGTCAAGGCAAGTCAAGTCAAGTCCAGTCGGAGAGGGTCTTCCGGGGTGGATCGTGACATTGAGGATGGGGAAATCGTTGCACTGCAAAATGATGTATATCAGCTGTGTGATGAGATAAGATGCGATACGATATGCGATTTCCACACTGCATTGCGGAAATACGAGCAATTTCAAAGGTGTTTCTTTGCTTGCTCCAAGCGGAGAGTTTACTCCTGCGAGTCCAGTGTCCAATCAGACATCGACAAGGGGAAAAAACAGCCCGGAGCCATCTCCGGGTATTGCAACGCATTGCTGCAGCCATACTTGGCTTTGCAGGGGGAAACAGCCACCTATACGTACTTCCCAGTTGCATGGGATCTTACAGAAGAGTTGAAATTCATACTGTGCTGTGCTGCTGGTATGCACTAAGTGAGGGGAAAATGGACTGTGATGGTGTCGAGATGCCTCATTGACGTCATATCGCCAACTGTCGCTTGCTAGAAGATTCTACGAAGAACACGATTTTTCTGATCGACTGGAATGCAACATTCTACAAGTATAACTTTCGCCGAGGACAGTTGAGATTGGGCTTGAATACTGTTGCCACAATGGCTACTGGTTGTGTACGCACGATAGCATTTGACAACCAGCGAATACGAATAGCCACGGGGCTTACAAGTCTCAGTTCTCTTACCTAAAGTTGGGCAGATATCTCCAATATCTGTCGTGCCAGCTGAGGGCCTCCATCGGCTGGCTATGCCATTCTGAGCATAGAGTCAGCCAGCTAGCTATTCTGAATCATACATGCATACATAACCGTTTTTTCAATAAAGCACGGGCGTGGGACACATCGCAAGGGCAACCCTTGTGCTTCCTTGTTGAGATGCCAAGCCACAAGAATTCATTCAGAACTGCGACGAGACGACCTGAGCCCCCACGTTAATCTACACACGCTGACATGTGCGTTAGGAGTCGAAGCTTCTAGTTTCTTCGCTTCCAACAGGGAATATAGCCGTCCGAGGACTAGGTGACTTTGATGGCTTGCAAGGAACTCATCACGAAAGGTGTTGGTAGGGGTAGCGGGACCTTTCTCAAACAACGGTGTAACTTACCAACAGGCTCCATTAGTCGTTGTATCTCACGCAGTGGGACTTACATAGTTAGAGAAACAACCAGTTCGGCGGGAATTGAGGTATAGCGGTAAAGGCTGAAGACTAAGGGGGTTCTCGCGGTTGACGCAGATAAGTTTGCGCGTCCTGTTGGCGTATTTTCATCACGAGAGAAAGTGAGCCATTCAGAGAGAAGATGAGACACTTAAATAATATCACTGAAAGGGGCAAATATACCCTCACGAGCTATCAGGACCTGCGGGTAAGTGAAGAAGCTCTTGGATTGTGTTATTGTAAGTGACGAGCAACTACGTTTGAAAACTGCTGACCACATGGAGACAGGAACTGCATGAAACTACTGGCGTCAACTTGATTATTCACCGCTAATTTCTCCGAAAGGGGGATCCTTAGTGTGACTCCTGACCTGTCAATGGATTTGTAAACTGTTCCTTGAGCTTCATCACATCGAGCCGCTGCAAAAGCTCCGCCCCTGAATCTGACTGTTGATCACCTGCTGTGTCGTGTCAATGCACCGACGGATCACCTCCTTTACTCTATTCACATCAGGGTATATCTTGTGCCCACGGGATGGAATTTGTAAGCTATCTTCTGCCTACGGAAGGTTACGTCGACTCGTGGAGCTGGGTGACTCACGGCGATGCTGAATATGAAGTTGAGGGAATGTTCTCCGAAGAGTTCTGGTTGTGAATCTTCCTTTGGAATTTTGAAATTCGTCAACGCGAAATTTTGAGCTGAGAACCGAAAAGAATATGGATATTTGGCGAGCAACCAAGGTTTGATACTCGAGTTTTCTTTATGCTTGAAATTGTCCTCCTGAATACTTACTTGGCGATCCATTTGCCATGATCTATATAATCTTACGCATCTTTCAAGCCTTTTTCTCATCCCTTGATCAAGTTGACAGGGGGACATATCAGTCAAAACTCACCGCATACCAAGGGATCGAAGAGTTAGAAACGTCTATCCAGGATACAAGTTTCGCTGCTCTGAGCAGTAAGGACATAGCCCCCAGCTCCTGATTCAGTGGACGGGAGAAACCCTTCACCTCTGGTCGCCTTCCTTGACATAATACATTTAGCCTCATAGATACCACCATGAAATTAAAGATATAGTACGACAACAAATGCCGTACATTTGTACGGGAGGCCTTGTGGCCCCAGAGCTCATCCGAGGGTTTGTTGGATCCCATTTTGAGCTGATAATGAGTAGGCCAGAAGATGTCGAGCTGACATGATGGCCTTGTATAAATGGCCATGGGAAGCTGGTGCAAGATTTGCCAATGATCTCTATAGACAGAGTTTGACGTCTTTTTTTTGTTGCTGCACCTTCATTGACGAAATTGCATCGATGTCCTTGGTATTTGTGACTTAAGTGCTGATAAATGTAGACACATATCGCTGCAGCAAGCTTGAAGACGAATAGACTTTCGATAAGGAAAAAGATTGATAGGATATATGTAATTTGAGCGTTTGCTTCGAAATTTCATCCAACTTCGTGACCTCTTGCGGCCATGAGCTTCCAGGCTTGAGTTGTTTTTCTGTCTTACCTGTTCATAATATTGCAAGCGAAAGTGCTTCTCCATGACAAGCTTGGACTCCCTGCAAGCTGCCCAGAAGCCGCTATCTCGTGAACAGAGGGACTGGTATTGACATAATGACCAAGTAATTAGTCAGCTAGTGATCAGGAAGAACTCTCAGGTTCATGGCGTATGGGGCTCATAGATTGATGAAAACCAAGGAAATACGCTCCTGGTTGGCTTGGTCAGATCGGCGTCCTTCAGTCATTAGCCTAGATTTCTCAGACGAGACTGTCAAGATAGGTAAAGGCTACAAGTACTTGAATTAAATTTCAGAGTTCGAAACCATTTAGTGGAAAATCGGAAAGGAGCGAGGGAGGAAGGAAAGGGAAAATAAGAAGGAGAAACAACTAACTAGAACCTCTCCTGGTCGAAGTTCTAATAAGGGGAGAAAAACATGTCTTGAGGAGTGACGATGATGGAAAATGCAATATTGCTGATGTAATTATTGAGTTTGCCAACAAGTCGACCTACTGAGGCGTGTGTCATATTTCAGCAATATGTATCAATATGACATCTATGAGAACTCTTTCTTCAAATCTCCATTCTGAAGCTCTGCTCTGTAACTAGAGTCTAACGCCTCAGATTAACCTCTATAGGACATCACCATGAGAATGTCGAATCTTCCATGGCTGTGAAATCCTTGGCTTATCGCAGATGAGGTTGCCGTGTGTCTCTGGAGAGAAGACGTGATCTCGGAATGAATAGGGAACCTGTTTTGAGTACATAACAAGCTTATGATTAGGTTGCAAAAACGCGGGTTGTGATGTGATCTACATGAAGTCATGAACTAGTTAAATGAATGTCACTCGAGAATCTTTTACTTAGTATATCTACCTAAGTAGCACGAGGTAACCGTCATTTGAGTGATATCCTAATTATAAACTTTGTCTCAAAATGCCACGAACACGTATGAGCAAGTCAGTGTTGAGGGTGATGGCGACAGATGTGAAGTCGGAGCGTCAGTACTGTTGGCAATTGAAGGTACGATAAGGAAGTGCCTGCTGTGGTGACGGTGTCTATAGGCTCAAGGCACTGTCTATATTGCACTGCCCTAGATTGCCCTTCGGCAAATTGTGAGGCTTTGGGGGAAGCGTAGGTTCAAAGCCTTGATTGAAGCCTTTCGCAGCTCGCTTGTAGGAGTGACTGAACCAGGTAGTTAAGGCGGTAGGTAACATGACATGTCCTGGTGCAGCCAATCTTTGTAAGTGTCACAGTGTTGAGACACGCTTAAGGATGATATGGTCGGCCTTGAAGCCAAGTAGTTGTTTGACGAGAAAAAAAAAACGGACCTTTGTATCCGTAACTAAAGAAAGTGAAATGACGGGCACAGGTCAGAAGGTTTGAACAAAATAAGTGCTGTCAATTTATGGAAGCAAGTACACTAACAGTCTCAAGAATAACTAGCTATTGTACATCGTATATAGATACAGGTACAGATACAGGTACAAATACAAATACAAACATAGGAAACGAATTCGTGTCAAAACCTCTTGGTCTGAGACTCAAGGCTCTGACAGTGGACACATAGGAAACGAATTCGGGTCGTGACTTCTTATAGAGTCCGACTGTAAACAGACATAGGAAAGAGATTAGGTGTCGAAACCCTATGCGTCTTAGCTTTATAGAGTCTGACTGTCGATACATCTTGCACCATCGTTCCAGGACGACGATGGACCTGTTGCCAGGAACTTTGGAGTTCCAACCGAAGGGGCGATAGGGAACTTCCAGATCTGACCACTGGTGTTCTCTGAACCGTAAAGGTTTCCGTCTTGCGAGGCATATGCGGCTCCCCATACGTTTTGACCAGCAATCATACCAAAGCCCTGGATTGTTGTCCATGTGTATGTCGTACGGCTGAACTTGCATAGCGTGGATGTCTTGCCCTGGTCGTCGTACATGATAGAGTACATGAAGTCGCCTCCTCCAGGGACGAACGCCCAATCGGCAGAGTTGAGAGGGTTCTTGGCGGTGCCGCTCATGAGAATCTTGCCGTAAGTGGACGAGCCAGGCATGAGATCGATACACCACCAGCCTTCGCCCTGGTTCGAGATCCAGAAGCGACCTTGGTTATCGACATCACCCATCTGGACGAGACGATCATTGGTACGAGTGCCAAGCAGTGTCCAACCGCCGTCACCACCGATACGGATAACTTGAGAGCCCGTGTCGTCCATATGCATACCATAGATGTAGTTGTCGAAACGGT
The DNA here is from genome assembly GCF_013396075.1 of Fusarium subglutinans. Taxonomy (NCBI): domain Eukaryota; kingdom Fungi; phylum Ascomycota; class Sordariomycetes; order Hypocreales; family Nectriaceae; genus Fusarium; species Fusarium subglutinans. The sequence goes on from NW_023502398.1 coordinate 15,276, forward strand.
TGTAACCGATGGCGTTGATCCAACCACCAGGACCGACATCACTCTTGATAAGTGTTGTCTTGCCAGATGTGATCTCGACACGGTAGAGAGCCGTCTTCTGCATGAGGTAACCGTAGACATCACAATGGAAGGAGACGGTGGCTGCCGGCGCAGTAGTTGTAGTGCTGCTGGTGGTGAGAGGCCTGGAAGATGTTGTAGATGTAGTAGATCGGGGAGCTGGGGTTGCGATGACCACGGTGGCAGGGTCGCCAGGCTCACCCGGAGTATAAGTGGAGGTAACAGGGGTAGAGATTGTAGTGCCACCGTTTGTAGTGATTGTGACTGTGCGACTCGGTGGCATCTCGACGATGACGGTACCGGGATCGCCAGGTTGGCCAGGTGGTGAGTATGTAGTGTATCGAGCAGTGAGCGTTGTCGGGCCAGCTGTAGTGACCGTGACGTTGTAAGGAGGGGGGTATTGCACGATGACAGTATCGGGATCGCCTTGAGTTTGTGCAGGCGCAAAGACAGTAGTAGGTCGGGTAATAGTGCTGGCTGTTTGTGTCGTCGTGACAGTGTATTTGGGAGGTACCTGCACAATAAAGGTACCTGGGTCGCCTTGAGTAGCTGGCGGTGCGTAGGTCGTTGTAAGCCGGGAAATAGTTGAGACAGTGGTTGTGGTAGTGACGTTATAGGCGGGAGGCATCTGTATAATGACAGTACCAGGATCTCCTTGGGTGGCCGGCGGTGAGTAGGCTGTTGCAACACGTGAAATGGTCGAGATGGTCTGTGTCGTGGTGACATTGTAAGATGGAGGTACTCTCACGATGAAAGTTCCCGGATCACCCTGAGTAGCCGGGGGTGCGTATGTGGTTGTGAGTCGGGAAATAGTTGAGACTGTAGTCGTGGACGTGACGTTATATTCAGGAGGTACCCGGACCCAGACGGTTCCGGGTTCACCTTGCGTAGCGGGGGCTGAGTATGCAGTTGTAAGTCGGGATATGGTTGAAACAGTCTGCGTTGACGTGACGTTGTATGAAGGGGGCATTTGCACAACAATGGTGCCTGGATCTCCCTGAGTAGCCGGGGCCACATATCGGGTTGCAGGTCGAGATATCGTGGGAACAGTCTCAGTAGTAGTAACATTACGATCAAGGGGAACCTGCACAATGAAAGTTCCGGGATCACCCTGTGTAGCTGGAGGAGCATATGTTGTAGACATACGAGTGATCGTGGGGACCGTCTGAGTGGTTGTCACATTATATGCAGGCGGCAGCCTTACCCATATGGTTCCTGGATCACCTTGTGTACTAGGCGCAGAATAGGTTGTATAAGCTCTCGAAATTGTACTGACAGTTGATGTGACAGTGACGTTGTATTCCGGCGGTACGTCCACGTAGATAGTTCCAGGATCTCCTTGTGTGGCAGCAGGACCATATGTTGTCCTAACACGACTGATAGTGGTGATTGTGTGGGTAACTGTCACGTTGTAGTCCATTGGGACCTGGACCAGGACCGTATTGGGGTCGCCTTGAGTGGCAGCTGGGTAGTATGATGTCCTGACCCGGCTGATCGTGCTGACTGTTTGAGTAGTGGTGACGTTATAGTCGACAGGCACCTGCACAAGAACTGTATTAGGATCACCTTGAACGGAGGCAGGGTTGTAAGTTGTTCTAGCCCGGCTGATTGTGCTGACAGTTTCAGTGGTTGTTAAGTTATAGTCAACTGGGACCTGAACCAAAATTGTTCCAGGGTCGCCTTGAGTTGCACCAGAGTTATAGGTGGTCCTAACCCGCGTGATCGCACTGTTGGTTTCAGTGGTGGTGACGTTATAGTCGACAGGGACCTCAACAAGTACGGTATTGGGATCACCCTGGGTACCGGCTGGCATATAGATGGTCCTGATGCGACTAATTGCACTGTTGGTCTGGGTTGTCGTCACATTGGAATCCGGTGGGACTTCAATGAGAACCGTGTTCGGATCGCCCTGAGTGGCAGCAGGCATATATGTGGTCCTAACCCGAGTGATTGCACTGTTGGTTTCAGTCGTTGTTAGAGTGTAATCAGGAGGAACCTGAATGAGAACCGTATTAGGATCTCCTTGGGTGCCGGCAGGATAGTATGATGTTCTGACCCTATTGATTGAACTGACAGTCTCGGTTGATGTAACGTTATAATCAGGAGGGATTTCGATAAGAACCGTGTTAGGGTCACCCTGCGTCGCGGCAGTCATGTAAGTAGTCCGGACACGAGTAATTGAACTGACAGTCTCAGTTGTTGTGATAGTGTAGTCAGGGGGAATCTCAACAAGGACGGTATTTGGGTCGCCTTGCGTACCAGCAGGCATGTAGGTCGTCCTAACCCTGTTGATCGCACTATTTAACTCAGTGGTAGTGGTGTTGTAGTCAGCTGGAACCTCGACTAGAATAGTGCCTGGGTCGCCTTCGGTTGCGGCTGGATTAAAGGTTGTGCGGACACGACTGATAGTGCTGATAGTCTCAGTTGTAGTGACGTTATACTCCGGTGGCAGATCGACATAAACGGTCCCAGGATCACCCACAGCCGCAGGGCTTGCAAAGCGTGTGGCAGGGCGGCTGATGGTAGGGACTGTTGATGAGACCGTGATATTGGAATCAGGGGGGAGCTTAACAATGATAGTGCCAGGATCGCCCTGAGTTCCAGCTGGAGCAAACGTGGTTGAAGGCCTTGTGATGGTCTCGATAGTCGTGGTGATAGTGACGTTGTATTCCGGCGGCAAGTTAACAAAGATAGTGCCGGGATCGCCGATAGTGTCAGGCTTCGAGTATCTAGTGACCGGTCTGGTGATGGTCTCAACGGTTTGAGTCGTCGTGACGTTATACTCAGGCGGCATTTCGATAATGATGGTGCCAGGATCGCCTTGAGTGGCAGCGGGAGCAAATGTCGTTGACTGCCTCGTGATTGTGGGGACTGTTGTGGTTACGGTGACATTATACTCTGGCGGAAGGTCAACGTAGATAGTGTTGGGGTCGCCGACAGTACCAGCCTTCGAGTACCGAGTGACTGGTCGGCTGATTGTCTCAACAGTCTGTGTTGTAGTCACATTGTACTCGCGGGGCATTTCAATGATGATAGTGCCAGGATCTCCTTGTGTAGCACCAGGAGCAAAGGTCGTGCTTTGGCGCGTGATGCTGTAGATCGTGGTTGTGACGGTGACGTTATATTCGGGTGGTAGATCGAGATACACGGTGCCAGGGTCGCCAATCTCAGCAGGGCTAGAGTACCGAGTGACTGGCCTACTGATTGTTTCAATAGTCTGCGTTGTGGTGACATTGTACTCAGGGGGCATCTGAACAAGCACGGTGCCCGCATCACCTTCAGTGGCGGGTGGTTCAAATGTTGTGCTTGGCCGAGTGATTGTGCTGACAGTCGTGGTCATTGTCACGTTGTGGTTCGGTGGCACGTCGATATAGACAGTGCCTGGATCACCCTTCGTGGTAGCGGGCACAAACCGAGTAGCCGGGCGTGTGATCGTGGGCACGACATCAACGATAGTAGTGTTGGTGTCCGGAGGCTCTTGGATAATGACTGTGCCGGGGTCTCCTTGATTGGTAGGAGGCACATATGTTGTTCTGACCCGTGTAATTGTGCTGACCTCTTCCGTAGTAGTAACATTCCTATCAGGAGGCAATTCGATGATAACAGTACCCGGATCGCCTCTGTTGGCAGGCGGAGAATAGGCTGTATAAGGAGCAGTCAGTGTAGCGATCTCGGTCGTTCTAGTCACGTTCCTGTCAGGCGGGAGTCGCACAATGACAGTGCCAGGATCACCGCGGTTGCCCGGTGGTGAATAAGTAGTATAGGCCTCGGTCAGCGTAGGAACCTCTTCCGTGGTAGTCACGTTACGATCAGGAGGCAATTCAATGATAATTGTGCCTGGATCTCCTTTGCTTCCTGGCGGAGAATAAGTCGTGTAGGGAGCAGTGAGACTGGAGATCTCGGTAGTGATCGTGACGTTGCGGTCAGGAGGCAATTCCACGATAATGGTGCCAGGATCGCCTGGAGATCCTGGAGCAGAATATGCTGTATACGGAGCGGTACGAGTGGGCACTTCAGTTGTAACCGTGACGTTCCTGTTAGGTGGCATTTCCACGATGACGGTTCCTGGGTCGCCCTTGTTGGCAGGGGCCGCATAGGTAGTATACGGAGCAGTGAGACTAGCCACTTCAGTCGTGACCGTGACATTCCTGTCAGGAGGAAGCTCCACGATGATGGTGCCAGGATCGCCCTTATTCGCCGGGGGGGAATACGTGGTGTAAGGCGCTGTCCTGCTGGGTACCTCGGTGGTGATTGTGATATTGCTGTCAGGTGGCATCCCGACAATGATGGTTCCCGGATCATCTTCAGCACCGGCCGGCGAGTAGGTCGTGTAGATCGCTGTAATGGTGCTGATAGTCTGGGTGATTGTCACATTTGAAGGAGTGGCAGAACTAGGGGTCTCGATGATTACTGTACCGTTGTCTCCACGGTTTGCGGGAGGAATGTATGAGGTGACAGGACCAGTCATAGTTCGTGGGCCAGGCCTGTAGACAGTGACGTTTTGTCCAGGATAATCGGTAGTGGATGGATCTTGAGAAGTTGACACAACTCTCTGGTTCGGCATGATGATGGCGATGGTACCTGGGTCACCTGGAGTGCCAGGGGGGTTATACCTGGTGACAACATCTGTCGCAGCGTCCGTAGAATCAGCGTCACTGGTGACAGTGACATTATAGTCAGGCGTTTCAACAATAATGGTTCCGGGATCGCCAGGCCCATCAGGAGGCGAGTAGGTTGTAAATGGCGCTGTGATTGTTGAAGCACCGCGAGTCGTCGTCACATTGTAAGGACCAAGAGGTGTCTCGATGATAACGGTGCCTGGGTCACCGGGAGTGCCAGGTGGGGCATATGAAGAACGCAAGGTTGTGACGGTTCTCGGTGCTTCTCGTGTTATGGTGACATTGTAATCGGGTGTCTCGACAATGACAGTACCGGGATCACCAGGTGTAGCTGGGGGCGAGTACGTTGTGAAGGGGGCCGTGATCGAGGCACCACGAGTAACAGTAACATTGTAGTCGGGTGTCTCAACAATAACGGTACCTGGATCACCAGGAGCACCTGGAGGCGAGTATGTGGTATATATACTTGTGATCGAAGCGGGAGCCGCCCTTGTGATGGTGACGTTGTAGGCATTGTTTGGTGTTTCGACGATGACAGTACCCGGATCGCCTGGGGTACCTGGAGGATTATATGTCGTTCGTACGTCAGTAATCGAAGCTGGTGCCTCTCGGGTAATGGTGACATTGTAATCTGGGGTCTCGACGATGATGGTGCCTGGATCTCCTGAGGCGCCAGGAGGAGAGTATGTGGTGAAGGGCGCTGTAATCGAGGCGCCGCGAGTGATGGTCACGTTGTAGTCGTTGTTTGGAGTTTCAACAATCACGGTGCCAGGATCGCCAGGAGTTCCTGGAGGGGCGTAGCTTGTGCGTAGACTTGTGATCGATGCGGGCGCCTCACGGGTAATAGTGACATTATAATCGGGCGTCTCTATGATGACAGTACCTGGGTCACCAGGCGTTGCAGGAGGCGAATAAGTTGTGATTGTGGTCGTGATATCAGTAGGAGCTGCCCTCGTGATTGTGACATTGTATTCTGGAATCTCAATGATGATGGTTCCTGGATCAGCTGGTTGAGCTGGAGGCGAGTAAGTAGTGAACCTTGTGGTAACACCACTGGGTGCTGTCCTGGTGATCGTCACATTTCCGTGTTCAGCCAAGGCCTGATACAAGTAAACACTAGTTTGCGAGAGAACTGTTCCTGGCTCAGTACCACTGGGGGGGATAATGATGACGTTGGTTTCCGCGCCGGTGGTACCTGCGTCACTTCCGGCGTCGGAATTGGACCCGGTACGTGTTGAGGGATCACCAGGAATAGTGACTGTCGCACTGATAGTAACATAACTGTCAGTATCCGGTGCTCCAGCGGATGACTCTCCTGATGTATCCACAGGTGTGTAGATGATCTGTGTTCCGGGGGTTCCATCAGTTGCGGGGATAATCTGTGTGACATTCTCGCTAGCACCAGCGAACCTGGTGTTGGGTTCAATGACGGTAAAGTCATCGTTGCTATCTCTCGGAGTCAAGGTGAGTGCATCGGGATTGCTGGAAGAAGGTGTTGTGATGCCACTGGCTGGATCATCAGTGGTGGGCACTGCCGATACTGAGGCAGGACCAGTAGGAACTGGAGGAGGAGTCTCAACTACAACGGTTCCGGGATCTCCAGAGGAGCCAGGAGGGTAGTAGGTAGTGTACGGTACAGTCAGAGAGTCGGGACCGTCAGTGTAAATAGTCACGTTCCTACCTTCCTCAGAGATAGATTCAGTATCAGTGGCCACCGTCTGAATGAACACAGTTCCTGGTTGGCCTCGTGTTTGTGGGGGTGCGTAACTGGTGATGGGAATCTTGACACCTGGGGGGGCCAAGGTATAGAGAGTAACATTGGTGCCTGGTGCCTCAGATGTAGTCTCAGAAATGGGGGCTGGAGTCTCGATGATGATCGTTCCAGGCTGCCCAGGCGTACTTGGTGGCTCATAGGAGGTCACCGGAGCAGTGATGACTCCTGGGCCAGGATACTGACGCACGATAGTTATATTGGGGCTATTGTCACTGGGCGGGATCGTGACAGGCGCAGGAGTAGTAGCCTCGGCCTGAGTCTCAACGATGATAGTACCAGTTCCGGAGACAGGAGCAATGGTTGTGACTGTAGTTGGCGCCGTAAGCTGACCCGTGCCAGTGTAAATGGTGTATACGGTAACGTAAACATCCTCGGCAGATGTAGCTGCCGCTTCAGGTGCGGGCGTTTCAATAATAACGGTGCCTGGGTTGCCGCCAGACGGAGAGATGGTCGTAACCGTGACAGGCGCTGTTATCATAGGGGTTCCTGTGTAAGGCCTGAACACCGTCACGTAGCTATCATCTCCAGCAGGAATAGTCAGAGGAGGGTTTGCTCCCTTGTTTGCGGTTTGCGGACCCGGTGTCTCAATGATGACAGTACCCTGCTGGTCGCCCTGAGGAGGAATGGTTGTGACGGTAACTTCGCCTGTAATCTCGCCGGTACCAGTGTAAGGTTCATAAATGGTGGTATACAAAGGAGCAGGTGTCGAGGTAACAGGAGGCTCAGAGCCCGGTGTCTCGATAATCACTGTTCCTGGCTGGTCCCCTTGAGGCTCAATTGTCGTAATTGTGACCGGCGCAGTGATCTGATCAGCACCAGTGTGAGGTCTGTATACTGTCACATATGAAGGTTCGGGGGCAGGGGCTGATGTAACTGGAGGCGCAGTACCAGGCGTTGCAATGATAACAGTTCCAGGCTGATCCCCAGAGGGTGCGATGGTGGTCAGTGTAACTGGCTCAGTAATTCTATCAGATCCAGTGTGTGGCTGATAGATCGTCACATATGAAGGTTCAGGAGCAGGTCCTGAAGTTACAGGGGGTTCTGCACCTGGTGTCTCAATGATCACTGTACCTGGCTGATCGCCCTGAGGAGGAATGGTTGTGATTGTGACAGGCTCAGTAATTCTGTCGAGCCCAGTATGGGGCTGATACACTGTGACATAAGATGGCTCAGGGGCAGCCGTCGACGTGATAGCAGGCTCCGAACCTGGTGTTTCAATGATAACAGTGCCCGGTTGATCTCCCTGCGGGGGGATGGTAGTGACAGTAACAGGGGCGGTGATTCTGTCTGAGCCAGAATGAGGTTTGTAAACCGTAATATAGGAAGGTTGTGCAGCACTGGTGGACACAACTCGCTGGGCAGGAGTATCAAAGATAATGGTGCGGGGCTGGTCACCTTGTGGCTCAATAGTTGTCTTGACGAAAGGCTCAGTAATATCATCAGTGCCGGAGTACTCCTCATAAAGTGTCGTGTATGTTGGAGGAGGAGGCGATGTAGTGACAGGAGGTTCTGCGCCAGGGGTTTCGACCACAATCGTACCTGGCTGGTCACCAGATGGGGCGATGGTCGAAACCGTAACAGGCGCAATGATTCTGTCGATACCAGTGTGAGGGCGATAGATCGTGACAAATGGGGCCTGGGTCTCGATGACGACAGTTCCAGGCTGGTTCCCTGAGGGGGGGATGGTAGTAGCCGTGATCGGCGCTGTGATCTGATCGGCTCCAGTGTAAGGAATAGTTGTCGTGACATACGAAGGGGGCGTGGCAATAACGACGGTGCCGGGCTGGTCGCCTTGAGGGGGGACCGTTGTGAGAGCCGTAGGCCCAGTAATCAAGCCGGTGCCAGTATACAACACAGTCGTTGTGATGTATGATCCTGGTGTTCCAATAACCACAGTTCCAGGCTGTCCTCCCTGGGGAGGAATCGTTGTAAGGGCTGTCGGCGCTGTGATCACATATGTTCCAGTATAAAGTGTCGAAATTGTCACAAAAGGGCCCTGGGTCTCAACAATGACAGTACCAGGTTGATCTCCTTGAGGGGGGATCGTAGTGACGGTAGTGGCCTCGCTGAGTATCTCTGTTCCAGTGTACAAAGTAGTAATAGTGACGTACGATGGCGCAGGTGGTGTAGTTGTGACAGCAGGCGCCGCGCCAGGGGTCTCAACGATAATTGTGCCAGGCTGATCCCCTGTGGGAGCAATGGTCGAGACAGTGACTGGACCGGTGATCTGATCTGTGCCTGTATGCGGAAGATAGACTGTAACAAACGGAGCCTGTGTTTCAACGATGACAGTTCCCGGCTGGTTGCCTTCGGGAGAGACAGTAGTAACAATAGGTACGCTAATCTGGTCAGTGCCAGTATAGGGAACCGTCGTTGTCACATAAGAAGGGGGTGCAGAGGTGGAAGTCACAGCGGCCACTTGCTGGCCAGGCGTCTCAATGATAACTGTTCCAGGCTGGTCACCTTGAGGGGGAATAGTGCTCGTTATAGCCTCTGTGATCTGATCTGTACCTGTGTAAAGCCTGGTGATGGTCACATATGAAGCAGGGCCAGGCGTTGAGGTTACCGGCGGCACTTGCTGCCCTGGAGTCTCAACGATCACGGTACCAGGCTGATCACCTTGGGGAGGGATAGTGGTCGTGATTGGTTCTGTGATCTGGTCTGTTCCAGTGTAGAGTCTAGTGATAGTTACGTAAGTAGCAGGGGCAGGGGTGGTCGTCACAGCGGCCACTTGCTGTCCTGGAGTCTCAATGATAACTGTACCGGGTTGGCCGTTCGTCGGCTCGATAGTCGTGAAAGTGACAGGTTCTGTGATCCTGTCTGCTCCAGTGTAGGGTCGGTAAACCGTCACATAGGTGGCAAGAGGTCCAGTAGAGGTTGTCACAGGAGGTAAATCTTGATCAGGGGTCTCAATGATGACTGTTCCCGGCTGATCTCCTGAGGTCTCAATGGTTGTGACAGTAACAGGCGCAGTGATTATGTCGATGCCAGTGTGAGGGCGGTAGACCGTAACATAAGTAGCTTGAGGAGCACTCGTTGCTGAATCAACAGGAGCCGGGGTAGAGGCAGGCTCAGACTCAACAGGAGTTTCAATGATGACAGTGCCGGGCTGGCCATTGGCGGGGGCGATAGTTGTAATTGTGATAGGACTAGTAATCACATCGGTGCCCGTATGCGGTCGGAACACAGTAATGTAAGACTCATTAGGGCCAGCGGGCAAAGTCACTGTTGGGTTAGGGCCAGGCGTTTCTGGTTCAGGGGTCTCAATGATAACTGTTCCGGGCTGGCCACCTGAAGGCGCAATGTTACTAACAGTCACATGTCCAGTGATTACCCCAGTACCTGTGTAAGGTCTGTAGACAGTAACATACTGGTCACTTGGGCCAGGATCGAGCGTAACAGGAGGCGGGGCAACCTTCGTGTTGACATCTGGAGTAGGTGTCTCGATGATAACAGTTCCCGGGTTTCCGTTAGAGGGTTCGATAGTTGTCACCGTGATGGGCTGATCAATATTGCCTGGCCCAGGATATGGACGGTATTCAGTGATGTAGGTACTGCCAGGGCTTTCAGGGGCAGTGCTAGGCGCATTGGTATCCTGGGCCGCGGGAGTCTCGATAATGATTGTTCCCGGCTGTCCATTGACACCCGGGATAGTAGTTACGGTCACACGTGCCGTAATGGCATCAGTTCCTGTATGTGGTCTATAGACAGTGATGTAGGAGCTGTCCGAGCCGTGTGGGGTGGTCACAGGTGCAGTCTCGGTAGTCCCATCTGTCGAGGTTGCCGCCTGAGGCCCCGGTGTCTCAATAATGATGGTCCCGGGCTGACCGTTAACTCCTTCAATAGTAGTAACCGTTACAGGTGCCGTGATGACGTCAGTACCTATATGAGGTCTATAGACCGTCACGTACGAGTTTCTGGGTCCTGGTGGAATGGTGACAGGCGCAGCATCACTAGTCGTAGTCATTGGATCCTGAGGCACAGGTGTCTCGACGATGATGGTTCCTGGTTGACCATTAGATGGAGCAATGGTGGAGACAGTGATAGCCGCTGTAATGAGACGAGTGCCAGTGTATGGCCGAAAGACCGTGATATAACCATCAGTTCCCTGAGTAGAAGTAACATCTGGTGCTGATGTGGTCTCCGGCGCGGCTTGGGGCACAGGTGTCTCAATGATGACAGTTCCAGGTTGACCATTAGTCGGCGCAATAGTGGTCACGGTGACCGGTGCTGTGATAACACCAGGACCGGGAAACGGCCGATAGACTGTCACGTATCCGTCCTGACCTTGAGGAATGGTAACAGGCGGGCTGTCTGTGGTTGTAGGCTGGGCCTCGGACTGAGACTCAGGTCCTGGCGTTTCAATAATCACGGTGCCAGGTTGTCCTCCTGAAGGTGCGATGGTAGTGACAGTGATTGGCGCAGTAATCGAGGATCCAGTGTGTGGCCTATAGACGGTGACATAGTTGTTGTTATCAGCCGGAATGGTAACTGGTGGCGAAGAAATTGGCGACGGAGCAAACTTGGTATTGACCTCTAGTGTAGGTGTCTCAATGATGATCGTGCCTGGCTGGTCACCCGTGGGAGTCGCAGCAGTAATGGTGATAGGCTGATCAATGTTGCCGGGGCCAGGATAGGGCTTATATACTGTGATATATGGGTTGTTACTTCCAGTAGGAACAGTAACTGGGCCTGTCTGGGTAGCAGTATTGGCATCAGGGTTGGGAGTTTCGATGATGATAGTACCAGGCTGGCCAGAAACAGGGGATTGAGTGTATGTGATGGGAGATGTAATCTGGCCAGGGCCGGGATACGGTCGGTAGATTGTCACATAAGAACCAGTCGGATCAGGAGGAATGGTAATGGGAGGAGTGGAACCATCAGTAGTTTGCGTTGTTGGAGTCAGCGTTTCTGTCGGCTGAGTCTCGATGAACACCGTACCGGGCTGGCCGTTGGAAGGAGCCTGAGTCAGGGTAATTGGTGCAGTGATCGTTCCAGGACCCGGATAGGGCCTGTAGACCGTCACGTATGTATCGGCACTAGAGCTCAATGGAACAGGAGTCTCAATAAGAACTGTTCCGGGCTGGCCATTGGATGGCGGTTTGGTAATAGTAATAGGAGCTGTAATTACACCTGGTCCTGGGAAAGGGGTGTAAATGGTGATATAGTTATCCGTAGTGAGGGCAGAAGTCTCAGGCTGGGTCGTAGTCTCAGGAGCCGGCGTCGTGATAAACACAGTTCCTGGGTTGCCACCAGACGGTGCCTGAGTGCGGGTAATAGGTGCAGTGATAACACCAGGACCCGGGAAGGGCAGGAAAACGGTAACATATTGATCATCACCAGGTGCAGTGGTTGCCACATTCTGCTGATCAGTGGACAGCGGTGCTGGCGTTGTGATGAAAATGGTCCCGGGCTGGCCGTTAGCAGGGGGCTGGGTACTTGTGATAGGAGCAGTAATTACACCTGGCCCAGGGAAGGGCAGGAATACTGTCACATAGCCGTCTGTTCCTTGGGAAGTGGAAGTCAACCCATTCATCTGCTTTGGCGTAGTGAATGCAGGGACAGGTGTAGTGATCCAAACAGTACCAGGCTGGCCGTTGGCAGGTGGCTGAGTGCTTGTAATGGGTGCAGTTATCTCGCCTGGTCCTGGGTAAGGAACAAAAACTGTGACATAACCATCTGTTCCTTGAGACGTGGAAGTTAACCCATTCATCTGCTTCGGTGTAGTGAACGCAGGGACAGGTGTGGTAATGAAGACAGTACCAGGTTGGCCATTTGCAGGTGGCTGAGTCCTGGTGATGGGCGCAGTGATCTCGCCCGGTCCCGGATATGGGATAAAAACTGTCACGTAACCATCTGTTCCAGAGGTAGTACTAGGAAGATTTGCCTCAGAAGTTGTAGCAGGTAGAGGGGCTGGCGTTGTAATGAATACAGTTCCAGGGTTTCCACCTGAAGGGGCCTGTGTTCTGGTATAGGACGTGGTAATGACACCAGGGCCAGGGAACGCAAGATACACAGTGACATAACCATCAGGTCCCTGTGTAGTAGTAGGATCTGGCAGGGGTGTAGTGGCAGGGGTGTCCGCAACAGGGGTCTGGATAATCACTGTACCCGGCTGCCCACCGGAAGGAGTAGCCTGCGTAACGGTAATGGGTGCCGTAATCATGCCTGGGCCGGGGAACGGTTCATAGACAGTGATATAATTGTCGGTGCCAGAAACCGTTGAAGTGGGAGCGAACTTGATTGGTGGCGGTGTCTCTATATAAACCGTTCCAGGATTTGTGCCAGATCCAATGATTGTGGTAGTAAAGATGGCCGTAATAACACTCGTCCCGGTGTACTGTTCAGTAACGGTGACATATCCATCAGGGCCAGTCACCGTAACCATTGCAGTTGTGGGTTGAACCTTTACTGGAGGTGGAGTCTCAATAACAATAGCAGTAGATTGTTGACCTCCTGAAACTGTCAAGGTGACGGTCTTCGTAACTGTGGTACTAACATCTGATCCAGGAGTGTAGATAGTGGCGGTACCGCCAGGGCCAGTGGCAGTGACAGTGAAGGGGCCTTGAGTCTCAATGATAACGGTTCCTGGCTGGCCGTTCGAACCACTAATGGTTGTGACAGTGATAGGCTCAGAGATTGGATCGCCCGTATGCGGTCGATAAATGGTTGTATATCCACCGGGGGTATCAGGTTGAACGGTCACAGTCGCACGAGGTTCAGTCTCAGTGACGGTGTCAGCTGGCGGAGCTGGAGTCTCAATGATGATGGTTCCAGGCTGTCCGTTTGAGGGAGACTGCGTGATGGTGATGGGGACGGTAATGGGGTCACCCGTATGAGGACGGTAAATGGTGACATACGGGTTGTTCTTGCTGGGAGGGATGGTGATCGGTTGGCCGCCCGCAGCAGGGGAAGTCACCGCATTCTGGCCCTTGGGGGTCTCCAGCGTTGGTATTGGTGTCTCAACGATAATAGTCCCCGGTTGGGTACCACTGGGTTGGACGGTGATCGTGACTGGTGCGCTGATAGGGCTTCCACTATGTGGCCTATAGATAGTCACATAAGGGCTGTTACCTCCAGCAGGAATGGTAATAGGCCCACTTCCTGGTGCAGACGTGGTCGGATCAGGCGTCTCAATAATGATAGTGCCTGGTTGACCATTCGTACCTGGCTGGGTGAGCGTGATCGGAACCGAAATTGGATCACCACTATGAGGTCGGAAAATGGTGACATATCGACCCGATCCAGCAGGAATGGTGAAAGGATCACCAGGACCTCGAGTGATCTGTCCACCTCCAGTCGGCACTGGAGTCTGGATGATGATTGTTCCAGGTTGGCCAGGAGCCCCAGTGATTGTGATCGTGTTAGGGACTGAGACGGCATTGGATCCTGTAGGACCTTGGATAATGGTCACAAAAGAACCATCTTGGCCAGGAGGAATTGTGATCTCGACATCGCCGGGTTGAGGGGCAGGAGTCTCGATAATAATAGTCCCTGGCTGACCGCCGGAGGGTGCGATTGTGATCGTATTGGGTGCAGTGATCGCAATGTTTGGCTGCCTAACAATGGTGATATAACCACTGTTAGGATCGGATGGAAGCGTGATGACCTGCTGACCAGCGCGCACAGCTGGGGTCTCGATTATAATCGTTCCTGGATTGGTACCAGATGGAGGCACAGTATACGTAACAGGCTCAGTAATCTGATCGGAACCAGCGTGGGGCCTCAAGATCGTAGAATAAGGGTTATCGCCACTGGGGGGGATAACCTGAGGTTGGTTTTCAGGAAGATCACTGTCTCCACCGGTGCCAGATGTGCTCGAAGGTCCAGGCGTCTCAATGATGATTGTTCCATCCTGGCCTGCCGAGGTTGGAACAAGGATTGTGACGGGAGTTGAAATAGCTGAAGCTCCTGTGTATTGCCTGAGAATCGTGGTGAAATGACCACCGTCACTTGGAGGAATCGTGACAGCACCACCGGGATTCTGGTTACCTTGAGGGACCTGGACAACTACTGTCCCCTGATCGCCCCCAGAACCAACGATGGTGGAAACTCGAGCCTGGGTGATGTACTCAGTTCCGGTATATGTTTGAATCACCAAAACATTGGATGTACTGCCTCCAGCGTTGCCGCCAACGGCACCGCCAGCGCCAGCACCTCCAACGCCAGGAGTGCTTGGTGGCACGTCTGCCCAAGGAGTCTGGATAACAACAGTCGCTGGGGCATTTCCAGCCGCCGGAATTGTCCTTGTAGCCTCGCCAGTAATGGCAACACCACTAGGCAACGCCGAAATAATCGTGGCTGTCGGGTTGTCGTTTGAAGGAGGGATTGTCAACGCGCCGGCCTGGCCCGATGAGAAAGAAGAATAAGCAGTACCAGGAACGTCGACAAGAATAGTACCCGGGTTTGTTCCCGAGGGCTCGGCGATTGTGATTTCCTGGTTCGTAGTGGCATCGTTACCTCCAGTATAAGCCTGAATAATCCTTTCATAAGGGTCATTACGGGTCGGAGCAAGCGTAATTCTTGGGTGTGGAAGGAGTGTCACGGGGAATAGTACTCCTCCGGGGCGAGTGTATGTCTCGATAGTAATTTGGCCCTGTATGATCTGAGTGACGGTGGCATCGTTGTCGGCTGCATTCTGTTGCTTGTCTAGTAAACTCGCGTCGAAAGCTTGGCCCTGATTTCCACCGCTTCCAGCATCACCAGAACCTCCTGAATCTCTGTTGAGAGTAGTATAAGCATGTTGAATGAGAGTCTCCGCAAATCCTGTAGCAATGTTGACTGCGGCTTGGTCGATACCATCTTGTGCCTTGACGGCGAGAAGGAGTGTAGAGGCTAGCAGCCCCCGTGACAACAACATGGTGTGAGTTGTCGTCGGAGACGCAGCTAGCAAATTAATTTAGTGTTGGAGAGAGTCCGTATGAGGCTTTCAAGCTTCATTCCGAGGCATCCTCATCGTTTATAAGAACACGAGAGACAGACACGATCAGCCGGTACGGCTTCACTGCATCGTGTGGCTCTCATCGGCCTGTCTGTTTTCGTCGCCATAGTTCACAGAGCCGGTCTCTACGGTGGGCTGTTCTCGCCCACAGGTCCGCATTCCCAATCCATATTCCCAAGACGTTCTGGACGAGCCAGGAATGTCATCATTGAGCTAAGAGCTCATCTTGTCCGGGAGGGCCTTTGTGGCGATCGTTGCCAGCCTAGTTGGGCGGGTTGCCAGGTCCGAAGAATTTCGCCCTGGAAGGACCTGCATGCGCTGAGCCGTGATTGGGTCATGGCTCACGTGGATAGCTTCGATCTAAACCATTAAGGCTACCGACTGGAACGTGCCGCACCGCTCGGGATAGAGATCTTAGGCGTAGATCCTGTGGGTCAGGGGGGATTACATCTTTTTGCGTTTGTCTTGGGTGAAAGCGTGCAAGCCTCAAGCGCCACACACGCCACATATACAGGACCTCAAGGAAGCACCAACACTTATTCGTGATATGGGCTGTAAGTATCTCCCCTCAATCCGTTTTTTAAAGTTGCCTAGAAGTAAGGTTTGCTTCGGGCCTGGATGCCAAGCCTGGTCAATCTAACCAGTTGCGGCTTTCACTCTGTTGGTATCTCACTTTCATTTGATATAAGGCGTCACGCAAAGAGTTTGCTGATATGATAGAAGAAACCGATTGGTCAAGAATTAAGCCAAGTCGAGTTATAGAAACTGTATCTAGACACTTGCCAAGAAGGCTGTCGAAAAGATTCCTTACCAGCAAACTGTTGACATAGATGACAGTCTACACGAATTTCAACGATCGATGACCCTCGATCACAATGGCCTCATTCTCTGAATACATCGTCAATAGATGACGCCGAATAATGCCGATCTCATCGCTCTCAATGGTATTATGTTGGTCAAAGGAACGTGATCGTCAGGTTAACCATTTTCATTCGCTGTGGTTTGGAGAGACATTTCCGTTTTAGCCATCATTGTTTGCACGGCGAGACACCAGAATCTGTCTCAATCACCACAATGCCCACAATGCTTATCAGGATCTTGCTCATGTCTCGGGGTGAATCTACTCTCATCTACCCGAATACACTGCATCGGTCAGAGAGGCGAAGCCTTTCCCGTTAACAATTACATTATTCCCATGTGTAATTGACTTATTACAAATCAAGCCATGAATTTGCAATGAACTATTGGCCTTCATGCAAACTCTCTTCTTGCTTGGTCTCAATTCTCTCTCAATCGTTTCCTTCTGTAAGCCTCCAAGCCGAGCGCCAGGCTCATGGGAGCTTCATGAGTCTCGGCCCTGCCAAGATTGGCAGTTGGTGTAAGCTACTGATAAATACAAGAGCCCATGAATCAGCAGCTTGGAGCTATCGGCCGGATAGTCTATATTTAACAACGGAGCTTCGGTGCACCCGCCTGGTAGCCATTCAATAGTTTAACTCAATTTACTCACTCCAAGCGATCTGCTCTTTGTCATTCCTAGGACAGCTTTGTTCCTAATGATCGATATAAGTCTCTTCCTGCGTTGTAGCTACTGTCTAGTAAAGAAATAAAATCAATAAAGAGTAGGGCTTATAGCAGTAAACCTAACAAATTATAATAATAGCATACCCCAAGGGTTTAAAACTCTCCAGACCTAGAGTTAATTATTTTAATTAGATTACAAAACTGCCTAACTTTTAAAAAGTATTATATTATTATAAGTATTTTACTTAGTTATATTTACTTTATAATTTATATAACCTAAATCCTTTAGTTAAGTAAATAACTGCTAGTTTAGTATAAGAAATTAGAAACCTAAGGATTATACTAAGTTAAAATTAGCCACCCTACCCTATAATAAATCAATCAATAGAGTGTATTATCCCCGTATAGGGAAAACGTGTCACCGTACGCATTGAGTGTTCCAAAGGGTATTAACAAATTACATCAGACGTCAAAAAGGTAATGAAGCGACGCAGGCCTGATTCGAACAGACGCCTCCGAAGAGAATAGATTTCTAGTCTATCGCATTAGACCACTCTGCCACTGCGCCTTGGCTCACACTTTTCCCTCCGATTCTTGAGAAATCTCATTGGCATCACGGCAAAGGCCGACCGATAGCGACCTTGTTTTATTGAATTGAGGCATTATTCAACCCAACCCAGAGTGTTTTTCTTTCTTTCTGTTTTTGGGGAATACGAAATATACATGACAGTTTGTTCTCGGGATTGCCTAAATTTGATAATCTCCATGTCTCAGATGTGTCCGCTGGCATTGCATATTGGTGTCTTCCCCTGATACAAGCAAGACAGTTTCTGTTGCGTCTAGACCTTTGTTGACAAAAACGTTGCCCAGCCACAACATATTGTTGCAATTTTGTGGTAATCAAACCGACTCAGATTTCTAAAGACAATTTAAGAAGATACCAAGAACTCACTAAACCCAGGTTTCTTGCTAAATTAGGTAGGTATACTTATGTATGATTATCTCTTTACGTTAAAATCTCGGCAACGACACTTTACCTTTTACATAAGAACGCCAAGCAAATTGTTTTCATTTCCCTTTAGTTATGCGTAGACCAGAAGCATAGACCTGAAGATGACTTTACGCTAAATAGATATCAAAGTCAATCGATTGTTTTGGTGTTCGCAAGCCCCCCATTCCATATCCAAAGCTCACGATATCCGGGCCGTCTAAAAACAGTCATATTGGTCAGAATAGCCTGACGATGCATAGGGCTTACCATCTAGGGTAGTATATACATTATTACTTAGTTAAATTGATCTAATTTAGTTATTGTTATTGTTATTATTATATTATTTAACGTCCTACTAGGCTTCCCCTAGCCAATCTCTACAAGGAGTAAAGAAATATACTAAGCTAGCTAAAATAGGTTATTTTATATATAGGCCAGGTAATAGCCTACTAAAAATAAGGCTTTATAAGGCTACGTATCTAAATTATAATAAAATCTTAGCAACTCCTCTGCCCTTTTAATTCTAAAAAGGCCTTATTTCTAGGGCTTAGTCTCTATTAGCAGAGGCATATAAGCATAGCTATTACTACCTATTTAATCTAATTATTTAGTAGTTAAATTATCTAAACCTATTTTTTATAACTACTAGTAGTTATTTCCTTAGGTATATTAGCTTACCTGCTACTAGTTAACCAGGTATGCCTTTTTCTAGTATAAGTTTTAAGCCCTATTTAGTATTATAGGCAGATCTCTATAAAAAAGCTTATTGCCTCTATAAACTTAATAAAGTCTTAGTATTTTCTGCCTATTATTTAGTTAATTTCCCTTTAAGGTATAGGTATAAGCTATAGCCTTTTATTAAAGGTAATCTTTTAATAATAAAAAAGGTAGTTAGGTAATTTCTGCTGCCTATAGAAGCATTTAAGCAAGGCATTATTATATTAAAATCTCTTATAGTAGTTAGTAAAGTCTTTATAGCCTATTTAGGCTGCTAGTAAATAGTATAGTAAGTATCTATAGAGGCTAAGCTTTCCTAGATATTTTAGTATAGCCTTAAGGCTAAGGTTTT
>NW_023502399.1:0-33901 GCF_013396075.1 Fusarium subglutinans
GAGCTTAACTATAAGCTTAAGCTAAAAAAAAAGGAGAAATAGAAGCTAATAATAATAATAAAAAGAGTTAGTTTAAAAAATCTACTAGGTAAAAAGCCTGCTTAAAAGTAAAATAAAAAAAATAAAAAACTTATAAAAAAGGAAAAAAAGGGAAATATTAATTAATAGTAATATTAAAAAAAGATTTTTATCTTAAAATTACTTCTTTTTATATTAATTATATAAAGAAAAAAGGCCTAGTATAGTTATTTAGGAAGATAAGGCACTAATATATAGCTACTATATATAGTAATAAGTCTTTAACCTTACTAATATATAGTAACTTTTTTAGTATAAAAATAGCCTTAATTTAAATACTATTAAAGCTACCTAGTTATATTTAAAAAAAGAAATAATAAAAAAAGGTATACCTTAAAGTAAATATAAAGCTATTTATAGATAAAAGGTAGCTTAGTTAGTAATACTATAAGAAAAGATTTAAGTATAGATTAAATAAATACCTTATTATATAGAAAAAATTATTAAGCTAGAAAAAGGAAATAAGTATAAGAAAGGTAGGGATTATTTAGTAGGAAATTAACTTATTTAAAAGTACTAATTTGCTTTTAATAGCACTAGTAATTTTAGCATAGGATAAAACTTTTAGTAGGGACCTCTGTACAAGCTCGATAATGCGCAATGAGACGAACAAAACACAATATTGCAAGTAGAGTGTTGTACGGCGGACCACAGAGCTCGGTACGTGCGATTTCAAGTTGGGACTTCTGACGAAGAACAAAGAAATTGGGAATCTGTTAAGGGGCTGTTAGCGCGCCACCACTTGGTGGGCGCACGAGCCGGATGAAGGAGCATTCATCATGTCCAAGAACACCGAGTACGTACGTGACTGTAAAAAGGATCGTGTGTTTCACCATCAGCAGATACACCACAGAGGAGGAGAAGTACCCGAAGAAAAGAAGAAGCCCATGCTCACACTCACGCTCATGATGTGCAGCTGATGAGGAGTTGTGTAAGCACCTGTGGGACTAGAATCATGATGGCGGTGTCTGTAATCAGCCTTCTCATGATGAACTAGAATGAAGACAACACCAGTCATTGCACAGATGGAACGAGAGATTTTTTTCGAGGTAGCACATGTGGTGACAGTATTATCACAAAGAAGCCAGTAATTTCGATGACCAAGCTCATCGACCTTAGCTTGTTGAGATGACCGAGTCAACTCACTTATTCGGTCAATGTCCCAAGCAACCGTATGTAGCCCAAGGCTAACACGAACAGAAGAACATAATTCTCCTGGACATGGCATTGGCGACTCTATGATCATGTCAAAGCAAATGTGTCCTTGCGCTGCATGATTACCTTTGAGGCTTGTGCTTCTGCAGCGGGCAACAAACCGAGTTGCGGAGTCACGATGTTGACTAAAGCCAGGTATTTGAGGCATAGCACCCACCTAGGATGACTACAGTATCGGAACCTTTCAAAAGGACTTTAGGTCATTGTGGGATGGCTGTATTCCCCATAGGTGTCCGATCAACAAATGCCCAGAGATAATGGCGAGACCTTCTACAGTAGATCACGCGCAAGGGTGAGGGGAACAGGAGCCTTGGATTAATTGCCCTTGACAAATGCCAAACATGGTAAAAGCCAGAGGCGACACCGGACATGAACATGCGTTCAACGATTGTGATGCGATAGGGACTAGATAACTAGTATCCGTAGAACTCTATATTCGTCAATATTGTAAATGCCTCTCGCTACGATGGGTGTGCCACCGTATTTCAGTGGCAAGATACTATGTACATACATACATACATACAAACAAAGCGTTTTTTTATTGATGCTGGCGAAAGTCAACAGACGTCAAGTTTTGAAGAAGAGATCTCGGATTCTGCCAACAGACTTCATGTTCGGAGGCGAGACAAATCCAGACCAATCATTCCCACCCACATGTTTATACAATCGATTCTTTCCATTGGGCAGATTGTTCGGCTTTCATTGAATGCCTCTAGGCACAGCGTAGCTTCGAAAGGCTGAGTGAACGATGCCCGGGAAACATCTTGGCGACAAGTATAATCCGTACATTTGCCGCCAAACAAATGAGAACTGAACACCCCCTCTCTTGGCCGTATTGTAACCATCATCATGAATTGTACCAGATTTACCAATGCTCATGAAGTGGTGGCGGACAAGACGGAGGTGTGCACTATCAAGAGCTGAGGAGAAGAGTCTTCACACACTAGAGCCAAGTTTTGGAGGGCTATGCTCCCACCTAAAAAAGGCAAAGGGTTAAAGCGAAGCACTGGCTGTGAAGATTCAGCTCAGTAGCATTTAATTTGGCATCATGGCCAGGTATCAGTAGCGGTCGGGTGCTATCAGGAAAGCTCGAGGTTTCATTATGTGTGAGGCCAAGAGTCCGGAAGTACACATAAGGGGCAACCGTGCAACAACTGACTGATCCCAGGAGAAGATGACGAGAACCTAAAACGAGGATGGCCTCTTCAATTTCGAGCACAGGCAGTCGACAACTCAGTCAAGAGTCAAGCAAGGAACCAGAAAGGGTTGGTACGGTGACTAGGGTGGTCGGGACGGCAGGGATACGCGAGACGCACGAACCTGGCTGGCGTGCTAACCAAGTGAAGTGTTCAAAGATGAGGTGAGTCAAATCCAAGTCGTTGGTCATCGTCACGGAGCTCGGTACCTACCTGGCTGGCTGTAGCAATACCCTGACGAAAGCTGCAGCAGAACAGAGCACCATTCCATTACTGACAAGGCTCCATTCGAGTCCATGATGATTGCATGAAGGAAGACCTGCGTCGTGCTTGTTCTCATGTGAGGCCCATCTAGCAGGTAAAGACCAGTGTAGACTTTGGATACTAGATACATACATACAGCAGGCCTCTTCAACTGAACGATGAGTCAGGCGTTAGCGACAAGTCAACCTCATCCTTCTCCTCACACCGTACATAGTACGTGGACTTTCGATGCCAGGAAACAGAAATCCGTGGATGCCTTGAGGCCTTGATCAAGACTCGATGTCCGGGAGGTGGAGGTGGATGGCGCCGTGTAAAGGGTGGATGGTGGAGGGGAAAGACACGCGCTGTTAAATATCGAGGACCAATAAGGCGACGCCAAAAGGCAGACACGCTTTTAGGCCCATCGTGGAAGGCCACACATGTACCAGAATGCGCGATCTATGCACAGTATCGCACGGAGCTGGAAAAGAGGGGCTTCTCGTTGTCCAGTGTGAGATGCCAGGGCAGGATTGACCAGCCCACTGACTGGCTGAAGCAGCTACAAGGGCTAAGTTGTACAGTACGGATATCTCTCACAGACACTTCTGCGAGGTACAGTACCTCACGCGCTGGCCAATCTTGCAGCGCGCCGTAGGTACCGACGCTCAACTCGCCTCTCCTCCTGGTCTTGCTCACGCTTTCGTCCTCCCAGGCATTCAAAACTATGCCATAGCCCGCGGCTGCCATCTCCCGCCTTTTCCCCCTCCCCCATCGAACAGCATCATCGCCATAATGTTCGATTTCGTCCTCTGAATCCGTCCCCAAGCGACTCTCTGAAGTCTGCTCTGGATCGTGTACATCTCCACTCTCCACGGCGTCTTGTCTTCATCTTTGTTGTTGTTTTGATCTTGGTAATCTCCTCTCAAAAAAGACTTGTTCCAACCTTACTCAAACCGTACCTCTCTCAGTCAGGCCGCAGCGGCATTCATTTGCACTCTGCGACTTTTCACTCAGACTCACACACTCTCTTTGCCGCCTGACGCTGCAAAGAGTCACACTTTGTTTGGCCTCGCCTACAAATTCCAGCACAGCACTGCCTAGGTCCAGCCCAGCCGAGTCCAGCCCAGCCAAGCCCAGCCGAGCCCAAGCCTAAAAGGTTGTCCACTCGAGGGACCAACCTTGCCTCCCCCGGCCTTCGCCCGCACCCGTCCCAAACTCGTTAGGCAAGGATTATTGCCTTCTATCAGTGAGGTGATTCCACCGAGAAGTATTCTGTCTGCCACTCGAGTCACTCTTGGTGTCAGTCTCCGGACTCGCTGTATTGCTCACTTGCCCGTGGCCTCTATCACCATCCATCCCATCTTCACTTTCACTCATCTATCATCATTTCGTTCCTGTTGTTCTATTCACTTGCTTCAACCAATTTTGTTTTCCCCCTCCGTTACTGTTACTGTTTCTCTGACTCTATTTCTGGTCACCTGTACGATTTTCCCGTTCACTGTCATTCCCCTGCCAGGCTGCAACCCGCTATTCAGTTCCTTCGCCACACTCACAGTGACGAAGCTCCTGTTAGTCATCCTTGTACCGAACCAGGCACAGGCTACCACCTCGCACACACTCTAAAACGCTCTCTCCGAGATCGCCAGTTGGCTAACACCTGCCACACGCCCCCGCCGCTTTGGCTCAGAATTGCCACCGTGCAAAACCAGAAGAGTCACATCCCATAACCGCAGGCTGCCACCAACTCAACGCCTCACTCGCCCCTTAGGCCACTTAAGCAAAGAGTCACCCTCTTTCGGCCATCTAATAAACCCCTTCACCACCTCTTTTCAGGTCATCTCATCTTCAGCCACACCTTCAACAACAGTACCTTGCATAATCAACTAACACCGACTTGATATCTATTAATTCTCAACCTCCGAAATCGATTTCCACTATTCGATCGCCCTGATGGTAGCCTTGTTCTAAGACTACCATTCGCTTCCAACCTCACTCGAGATTTGAAGCATTGCCGCAATGCCTGTTGAAAAAACATATCTTATTCCTGTCGCCGTCTCCGCTTCGTCCTCCGGTCTCATCGTTTGTGTTATCAAGTCGCTTTTGCACTTCATTGTCTAGAAGCTCTCTGAAAACACAACCAAGGATATACCTCGAAGCAGCACTTACACGCGCTGCAACGGAGTATCGTTACTCGATTTCGACCCCGCGAATTTATCGGCAAACCACGATCTGATTGGTGGCTTAGCCGTAGACGGCGACTGGACAACCCCCTGAATTGATTGCAGTTCAGGATCCTTTTATTCACTATTCAACATGATGTGCGACGCAACCGTGTCGCCCGCTTATAACCCCTCCTCCCAATATGCACCCTACAACACCTCCATAGCTTCTTCCGCTTCGACTTCCACTACTTCTGTTTGGTCCGACACCACCTCTCAGATTTCCGACGACTCCTCTCTTTCCGCACACTCTTCTGACTCCGACTCTTGCGATTCCTATTTTTCGAGAAAGGCCGCCGTTGCTGATTGTAGTCTCAACTTGCGGCGTCGTGTTCAAAAGACACAGACGGACGCACTCCCCGCTGAACTACGCCAGAACCCACGAAGAACTTCAAATGCTCGCGCCGCGTGCCCCCCGGCTCTGGTCCGACAGTCTGACCGAAAAGTCAACTTCGTAGATAGCCTTGTCGGTATGTTATGACTGGATTGTGATTACTTGTTCATGCGCTTAGCCTTCACCCTTCTAGATTCGTCGACACATATCGTCGAAGCCATTTGGCCTCTCTCCTCTGTCGCCTGCCGAAATGAGCTTGGAAGTAGGGCCATTCTCCCTCTGCGCACATTCATTCAAGAGACTTTGCGCCGGTCACGAACAAGCTACTCGACTCTGCAAGTCGCTCTCTATTATTTAATTCTCATCAAGCCCCATGTGCCGAAGCATAACTTCACCATGGAGCAGCCTGAGGACCGACACGCCGATCGCGCCCTTCAGTGCGGTCGTCGTATGTTTCTCGCGGCTCTCATCCTTGCCTCAAAGTATCTTCAGGATAGAAACTATTCTGCCCGGGCTTGGAGCAAGATTTCAGGACTTCACACTCAAGAGATCAACCAGAACGAAATCGCTTTTCTCCACGCAGTTAATTGGAAGATGCATATCGTTGACGAGGTCTTCCAGCGATGGACCGACATTGTTCTCAAGTACACGCCTCCTCCGTCTGGGCCTCCTTCTCCCGGAGGTGTCTCACAGATTGTGTCCCAGCAGGTCGTGGATTGGAAGCGAATCATCTTGGGTCTGAATCCCGAGTTGACTAATCTTGCCACATTGATTCCTGTGACTCTTGCTATTCCTAGGTCAAGTGATCTTTGTGCTTTGTCTCCTCGCAGTATTCTCAATATGCCCCATCAAGCTCAGAATTCATGTGGCGATGAATCTGCGGAGGCCACACCATCTCTCAAGCCCTACAGTGCTCCCATGGCTATGGAATCAGCGGCTTCAGGATACACCTCTGGCCGCGCGGCCCCTAGTCTGGGTATGCTGCCAACTCCTCGACTTACCCCTCAGAGCAGTGGACTCTGCACTCCTGCAGCGAGTGCCGCTTCCCACATGCTTAATAAGTCTTCCGCGATGGGCTTGGCCATGGCTCAAGCCAACAATGTGAACACATCTCAGTACCTCGATCGTCTCCCTGCCGCCATGACATCGTCCCCTCAAGCCTACTGCCCTACTCGTCGATCTTCCCTCGCTACTTCAGTGTCAACAGCTTCCTCACCCGAATCGATGATTTCGGATTCGTCGCGTTCCTCGCGCTCTTCTTCCATCTCATCTTCTTCATCGCTTGTTAGCGCGACCCTCAGCTCTTGCAGGCTGGGTATGCCGTCGCGATTCCGAGCGTCGAAGTCATGTAACGAGAGATTGAGCCAGAAGCCGACGATCCCTTCGGTTCCTGAGGACCATGATGTGCACTGCGATACGTCCCCCGAGTCTTACACCGGCCCGGTTGGCAAGCTCGTGGACCTGTCTCTGGAAACCTCCTTGGCGAGACGACAGCAGGAACTTGACGATATGGCTCGCGATTCTGACGCCGCTCGTGCTCTACAGGAGCTTCATAATTATCGCGCAGCTGAGATTGTGCCCGCAACAGCCCCTAGAAGTGGCACGAAGCGAACTAGAACCGCTTCTATGGATAACTACCTTCAGGAGAACGTTCGCGAGATCCTTGGTGGTCGTTATTCTACCCAGCATTCTGCCTGGCCTGATACGTTGGTTCGCACTCGAGGCATTACCTCCGAGTCGAACCTCCAGATCCCCGTCCGTCCTAGCTTCCCTGGCACCGGCAAGCGAGTCTGCTGCTCTGCCGAAGCGGCTCGGGGCTACGAAGTTTCGTCTGTCCATCCTGCTATCGGCCTTCGGGGACCTGGTCTGTTGGAGGGTATTCTCAACTAAAAACCAATCACATGTTGGTAACGATACACTGTTTCCAACTTGATACCCTGTCGACTATAGATAAACTATACACGACTTGAAAGTCAAGAAATAATGTCGAATCAAGAAAATTCTCTTTGTTAAATATATTGATGTGGTGGGCGGAAGAAATGGGGTCTTTTGCTAAAGGGCCTTTGATACCACATATTTGGGAGATCACAGTTCTGCCGTATAGGCATCTGCCGTTCTCCCGACTTTGGGCCGAAAAGCGTGTTCATTTGCCTGCATGTCTGGAAGGGGCTAGGAGAAAGAGTGATGGCGGCGACTATCTGTTTACAAAGGGCCGTTCGGTGGTGAAGAGTACATATGTTGTATGACTAGGACGACGCTGCTTTTCTTTGTTTTGTACTTGTTACTTATTTGGCTTTACTTCGTTTGCCGGCAAGGTCCCAGAAGTGGACTTTAGGGCACTGAAAAAAGTATCGCACGACAAAGAGGAGGGGCGAGAAGTTTAAGGAAGGTAATAGGTTTGATTTGCTATCAAAACCGAGCAGACAAACCCGGTCACCCAAGAACAACGACCCCGGCGCTCAAGAAGGAATCTGCAAGGTGATCGGTTTTGCATGAACTGGAGTTCAGTTTGCGTTTTCCCTGCAATCAAGACATCCCAAGACCGCATATTGTGTTCGGAAACAGCCAAAGCTTGAATCCACTCGACCTCGTCAAAGGCAGACTTTGGGATCTCAGAAGGCAAACAAAGCAATCGATTTCGGAAGCGGACTCGAGCAAAGGAGTCCCAAGAATGATCTGAATTGAGGAGAGCGATGACGCTATGGCGAAATCTAATAGCTAGCTTGAAACAGTCCTCGCGATAGTGGACTCGTGGCAGTCATTTCCATTCCCTTATGGAACCAATTTTCGGATAGGAGAAGGACGCACGAGCAAAGCAAGACAAGCACGAAATCAAAAGCATTATGCTGGAACACTAAATTGCCTCCGCTTTTCACGCAACTGAAGCGAACCATTCACCATTTGTGACTACGTGATGCGCCAGAATCGAATTTAGACCAACATCTGCATGTCGATCCGGACTACTGAAGCCTGAGGAAGCTCGGAGAAATGAGATTCGAGAACCGGAGGAGGTAAGACATGATTCTTACCATAAAACTGTGCCTTAAAATCGTGTTTAATTCATTCAAGGTTGTCTGATCTGGTGCATGATCGAATCGCAGTCACATTCCCACAGATTGCACCCTCGAGATCTCTTCACTCGGAACTTCCAGGAACGCCGTCACAGCCGTGAAATCCCGGAATCGCGTGGTCCATTGGACATGGTGTGTTAGCGGCGTGAGTCATATCCCAACTCGCTTGGCACAGACTTGACAGTATGTTACCTTCTCTATCCCTGTCTTTGACCTCTTTTCCTCAAATGCGGTGTAAGTTACATCATCAGCAAGTCTCGTGTGAATGCGTCTGTGCATGTGAGTGTGTGTGCTTATTACGTACAGGGCTGGGCTTTGGTTGTTATCGCTGCGGGAACATCGTGAAGTTTAGTGCTACAAACAAGATAGGCTGTTGGGTGAGGTGGAGATGAAAGAAGTCTTTCATAGGCAAAGCGACATTGGAGGCAAGTTTGCTATGAAGTAAGTCTTGTTGAGTTTAGGGTGTTTCTGTATGTGACATTCTGCCCATGTTGTTACCTTGCGCTTCGTATCTTATTCATGGTGTGGAGGCTTCAGAAGATTTGGTACTTTCGTTCCAGACTCGAATCATATGAAGCCTGGTGACTTTCTATCACAAGGTGCTCCCCGATGAATCTAGGGATGTCTATTAAATACAGAAAAATACTTCTAATCATGCTGGACTCGATTCCTTATTTTGAGGCGTGGTGGCCCCGCAATCACTAGGCCTGACAAGCCTCAAGGCGTTGGGGGTTTTGTGCTGGTGATAGGATGCACGATGAGCCATTATGAGTTCACACGAATCCTATTGAACCCTAATGCGACAACATTCACTACCGTCCTGCCCCGACTCTGATGTGTTGGCTGAAGCCACCTAGGTTATGATATATGTCGACGGGCTGAATGTGGTAGCTCGAAGTGACAGTGCTTACCCAATTCTTGCGGGTGCAGATTTGGACATGAGGGGAACGGAACAGCTGGGAGGCAGTGCAGTCTCTTTGGTCAGGACGGAAGAATATCAGCCGTTATTTCGGGGAGCTTGAAGCGCCAAAGCCATCATGGAACATCCCTATCGTTCCATAGACCTGTCGAAGTATCTCTTTCGAGATGACATTATCAGCACCCCATTTGAGCCGCTGATCAATACGCCTTCTTTGCTCTCTGGCAACATCTCTTGGCAGCCCCTGACATAGTGTAGTGAGATCGATCAAATTTGTGAGGAAGACATTAGGCTCCGGTGCGTCGATAAATGCGTTACGAAGACAGTCCAGCTGAATCTCCCACGATCTATCGTGCTCTTCAAGGCCATAGACTAGCCCACCCCTGCGAAGCCAGAACAGGAGGCGTAGGTTCTTCTCGTCCCATGGACCGGTGACGAGGGTTGTAGGAATGCGTACCTTTGGATGAACATCACAGCCACCCCATGATCCAACCCTTTCGAACGGTTTCCAGGACAGAACCTCCTGATAATCAGCTTCAAAACACTCCTGTGAGTTGAAGTGCCCTATACCACCTTCGAAATCATGGCTGTTACCATAAATAAAGGGGTCACCGTCATCATCGAACCGAGGAAGGTGATGACGATAATGCTGGTCTCTGGCGTATTTTTCTACCCAGGTCTGCTGCGCTTGCAGAATCAATTCTGCTGTGATCCAAGGTAGGCACAATATGGTTGACTAAACCAATCATATTAGATTGTGAAATCCCTGAAGTATGATGATGTTGACAAACCTGGAGTTGCCAATTACCAGATACACGATTCTTATGTATTGCAGCAAACTTCTCAGGGTCACCGAACGATTGTTCCCAGGTATCTTGGAAAGCCCATATGATGAACCTGATGAGAGTAGCCGGACCAGAAAGCTTTGATCCTATGATCGGTGCGGACCGGGGGAGGGCAACATTGGCGCTGTAAAGGAATATGCTCTCCAAGATTTCGGCCGGGAGAGCCTGAATAGCCGGCCTCCAACGCGTAGATCGAGAGGCGAGGACACTTGATAGTGAGCGCTTCATTCTCTTGGAGGGGTTGATTTGGTCGTCAGGTATAGAAGCGATAGTTTGACCAAGGGATGGTTTGCCTCTAGATGGAAATTTTCGCTTGCTTCGAATACGCAGAGGTGTAAGGCCCATGGCGCAGAATTATACAAGATTTGAGAGTGATGAGAGAGTTGATGAGATGGACGAGCCTCAATGGCTTGAATTACTTCAGGCCGATATGAGCTTTAGGGAATCGCGTATGGCTCAAGTTGACAACCCAAATACATGCCCTCTCGACAAAAGGAAATAGTGGTCGTTGACCATTGAGGTGCTGGTCCTGAAAGAGTCGACCTATAGGTAGGAAGGTTGTTTGGAGGAACATTCTGCAAGAGAAAAAAATGCCATATCTCGAAGATTCAAAGGGCCAGTCGGCAAGCAAGGCGGAGGCGTAAATTCATAACGCCAACAAGAGCTAGATTTAATGATTTATCCCAAAAAAGAAAAGAGACAAGAGGTATTCAATTCATCGCATCTACGTAGGTAGGGCAAAATACCTACAAATTTGTGATTATTTAAAGAACAATTCCTCTCTCGACATGTTTGACAGATCCCAAGTAAACCTAAGGGTACGTACCTAAGCTGAATGTGGCCTGTGCACCACCCGAGTGAGACCCCAGAACCAGAACCAGTGGCTTGGTCCCGATGACTAAGGCGTCTTTTTCGACATCGACTTTTCTTGATATCATCGACAAGAGCCTGTCTTGGAAAAGAGACGCCGCATAATTTCCGATACCAATGCCGACGTAATACGGACTCCCAGTGATGCAGCCAACCCTGTGTCTTCCGGTTCCATCACGAAACCTCCTGCGATTCCTTCGGTGTCAGTCCAAGAGGGCTTTCTCGAACGCAAACCATGGCCGAACCTCGATGACCACACCAGTTCCATGTTGCCGCGCACGAACACTGGATACTCTTGCGATGCGGAAGCAATTCACAACCTTGGGTACAGCATGCCAGAGAACAGTGACCGTGCCCAGACCAACCCTCTTCCAAAGAGATCCCACTTCACGGAAACTTCAAGATTGTCATCAGCCCTGGACGTCCCAACGCTACTTCAGCACCAGTCGAGGTGTGCGCAAGTTATTCAAAGGCCAAAACCCGAACCCAGAGAACCCACCAACATGGGAACGATTCCTCAAGTTCGCAGGAAGGAAGGACAATAAGGGTTTGAAGCCAGACGATCTCCCAAACCATGACGAATATTCTGATGGCTCGTCAATCTTTAACAATCGGCGTACACTCGCGGCCAAAGCTGCATCTGAGCCTCGACTGCGATGCACGGAGGTTGACGAGCATGGGAACGTAATTCTTGTTGATGGAGAATTCAAGAAGACTGAGCTTATTGCTAAGGTACGGTTGTCTCGGACGCAAGGAAAGTTTTCAAGAATATAACAACTAACAATATATATTTTCAAGTTCGGCTTATTGCCTCGAGATTTGCGAAAGATTGACTCATCAACCTTGCCTCATATCCTTATTCGCCCCTCGGCCATTTTGCTAAACCTACTCCATCTCAAGGTTCTGATCAAACATGACCGAGTGCTTCTATTCGATATTTACGGCTCAAAGACATCGTACCCCCAATCGGCCTTCATGTACGACTTGCAGGGCAAACTCCAACAGAAGAATTCACAAGCATCAGGCGCTCTGCCATATGAGTTCCGGGCATTGGAAGCGGTGTTGACCTCAGTGACGTCTGAACTTGAAGCCGATTTCGAAGCGGTGCGGGAGCCGGTCATGCATATTCTTAGCGAGCTGGAGGATGATATTGACCGAAGCAAGCTCAGAATGCTCCTTATTCTATCCAAGCGAGTGAGCACCTTTGAGCAAAAAGCAAAGTTGGTCCGGGATGCCATCGAAGACCTCCTCGAAGCCGACGATGATCTCTCTGCCATGTACTTGACGGAGAAAACACACGATCTTTACAGGGGGGAGGATGACCATACCGAGGTTGAGATGCTTTTGGAGTCTTATCACAAGCTGACTGACGAAATCGTGCAAGAAGCTGGCAACCTTGTCTCGGGCATCCGAAACACGGAGGAAATGTAAGGAACCCTTACCCTTGACTTAATGCTGATCATATTACTCACACACAAATGTAGCGTTCGTGCAATTCTGGACGCCAATCGAAACGCTCTCATGTTGCTTGATCTAAAATTCAGCGTTGGGACGCTGGGCCTAGCCATGGGAACGTTCCTCGCTGGCCTCTACGGCATGAACTTGGAGAACTTCATCGAGGAGACAAACTGGGGCTTCGCTGGCGTCACTGGCGTTTCAGTCGTCTTCTCGCTTATCGTTTGCTGGTATGGCCTAACGAAACTGCGCCGCGTGCAGCGCATCAAGATGATGGATGGCGAGCGACCGCGTATCCCCCGCGGGCAGGCCTATTTCCCCGATGATCGCTCGGCGCTGGGGCTCCTCGATAACAGGAACCGCGAAATGTTGAGGCGAATCAACATGCAGAAGGCCGTATCGCAAAAGAAGAAGTGGTTTGCATGATTTGGCGTTCAGACAGACCTCCACTATGTTATTGCAAAATTAGATTCCCTGGATCAGTGGCACGGATTCAGCCACGTGTATTAACTAACTAGATATTTCTGGAAACTACTAGATACCTACTCATCTCAATGAGGCTGGAGTTGAAGCGAAAGATACCCAAATGCGGACAGCACACACACATCCTGACAGGCATCACCCTCCGTGAAGACACTGCAATCTCGGACCTTAATGGCACATCGTAAATATGACGACCAATGAGGCCACCAGCACAAGGCCAAGAAAATCCAGATTCCCCCATTTCGTCCATCTCGGGGGTTCGATCGTCGTGGTGACACCAATGCCCTATCGATTGATCTCATCATGACAGTGTGACGTCAGAAAAGATTCCT
The DNA here is from genome assembly GCF_013396075.1 of Fusarium subglutinans. Classification (NCBI taxonomy): domain Eukaryota; kingdom Fungi; phylum Ascomycota; class Sordariomycetes; order Hypocreales; family Nectriaceae; genus Fusarium; species Fusarium subglutinans. The sequence continues at coordinate 13,261 of NW_023502399.1, forward strand.
CTTTAGCCCTCCATTAGACCTCGTTTAATCAAAACCTGGTCCTGGTCAATGGCGGCTGGCTGGTCAGATTGAAATTAAGGTGGTGTTGCGTTACAACACACAATCTGTAGGTGGATAGGGGAGGGGAGGGAAGGGTAAATCAGTCGAGCCATTTTGCAGGGAATTCTCTCCAACGATTGATTGCCCTGACGTCGAACGTAACCTCAAACAAACCCGCAACGGGCTACAGCGGTAATAAGACATAACAGGCCTTGTTTTCTTGGAGGAGTAGCCACATTAGGGACGTCATCATGATGCTACAGCCAATCATGGTGACCTGTCATTTAGCCACAGCCGTTAGTGTGGCTGGTGGCTGGGTCATGAGGGAATCGGAGATCGCAAACTGACGTCAGGAAATAAACATGACGGAGGAAGGTATGATCCAAGAAAAAGAAAAAGAAGAAAAAAATATGCAGCAGGAGCAATGACCAGCGCAACAAATTTTACATATATAAGGATGTGACCTCGAATAAACTTTATCTTTCACAACACCAACTTCAGACCTACAACAGAATCTCAGCCTTGTCTAAAAGCTCATCAATCGCAACCAACCAAACACATACACAAAGTACCTACATCACCTACTACAACACCTTTCAAATATTCACAATGGGCGGTGTTATGTCTTGCGTAAGTTGCGCCCCATAGATTCCCTCCAGGAGGAACATACCATATTGGTCTACACATCAAACTCAACCGAATCACCACTAAGCCCATTTCCTCTCTTTCTCTCTCACTCTCACTCAGCCTCTACTTCTTCCACTCACTCACTACTTTCGTTGCCCCTCCCCAGTCGCTGTCTTCTCCTCCACCCCCACTCTTTCAGCCTCGCCTCGAAGACATCACTAACAAGCCTCTCCAACAGATCCGGTCATGCCTCCAGACAATTGGGGATATCATTATGGCAATTATCGGGGGGATCGGTCGGATTTTGACAGCCATCGTCAACGGTGTGGTAAACTTTATCGGAATTCTGGTCCGCTTCTTAACCTGTGGCTATTGCGGTTCGAAGGGAGGCCGAGCGAAGCGCCGGGGAGGCTCTCACATGAGGACGACGAGAGTTTAGACGATGAGACATCAGGGCGAATTTATTTGTGATACCAATTTGATAAAGGAGAAGGTTTGGGGGTGGGGAGAGCTATGTTAGTTTGCGGAGGAGTCTGCTACGGCCGTTTGAGATTTCTTTTCTGATTTCTTTGATTTTCGTCTGTCAGCATCAGGATACCCAATCCTCACGATTTTGGGCAACAACTTCGATATTGCTACAGTCCGATGGTGCTCAGTTTGAATTCCACTGGTGATTTACTTTGATTTCTGTTGGTATTAGGGCCGGGGGAGAGGGGGGAGGCAAGAAAACTTAAGACCTTTATCCTAAGTGATGAAAAGACTTAGACAACTTAGTCTAAGTTCTCCTAAACTTAGACTAAGTTTATTTTGACATACTCTTCTAAAGTCTTCTATTTCCTTGCTCCCCGAGGTGAGGGTGGTGGCTGGAAATCGAGTCCACTTATATTGTTTATTGTCTCACTCTGTTCTACATCCTGCGGCATATTGTACGGCTTTGACATTGGCTTGGTATTAATCGTCTTCTTCCATGACGTTGCGGTTAAAAAATCCATGAATCTGTCGTCCAGCCGTTGTGCCGACCAAGGGTGCCAGTTCTTGGACCGTCATGTTGGCAACTTCACGAATACTCTCAGTCTTGAGCACCAAATTCTTGATGTTTTGTGGAGTCACGCCTGGCACGATGGCAAGCATATCCTGGGGCTCCTGGTTAAAGGCTTGCTCCTCGGCCCTTGTATCCTTATCCAAGCCAGCCCTGACAGCGGCTATCGGATCTGGCTCTTCCTCCTGAGTCTTCAGGGATTCAAAGATCTCAGCCGTCTGGTACGGAGACGAAGACCAGATGATGCGTAACTTTGGAAACGCTAGTGTCAGTAGTACTAACTTGGATTGGAGGTCGGATGACATGTTGGTCGGAGCGACACTGTTCAAGCTTCCCGATAAATCGGCAAATGGCTCCAGAGTGAAGGACTTATTCTGGTCAAACTCGATGAGCAGCATCACACTTTTATAGTACTGAAACATAGTCTCGGCTTGACTGTAGAGTCGGCCATCCTTGAATGACGAGATCAAATCACTGATGGATTTCCGTTCTACACAGATATTTGGTGATAAGATGTAATCACCAACTGTGAGCATGCATGGTACAATGACCATGGAGCGGCCGTGGAGGAGAGATGGTAGAGAGGAACGGAATTCTCGTACGTCTACCACGACACGTGGTGGCTCAGCAGTTGCTGCAAGCCTTCCACCACCAGCAATACGTGTGTTGACGGTACGAAGAAATGCCTCTTCAGGATCCTCAGCGGGGTCCACGGTCATGACAAGGGACATGCTTGCCCTCTCCTTGATGAGTTTCGTAAATGCATCTTTCTCTCGTCGGACGGATGACAGGTATTTTTGTTCCTCCACTGAGCCACCGTAGTACATAAAGTATACCCTCACGTTCCTGTCGTTATGCGATGACCGGTACACTTCAACTCGACGAATGAAGGCGGCGTCTGGCTCATACATAATTATGTATCGCGGCTTGGTTTCCTCAAGAACATGCTCGTCCTGATCTCCATCATATGCGTGGATGACGACTAGGTCTTGCATATCATATAATTTGAAGTACTCCTCCATGTTGTCGAGGGGATCTGCTACAACGTCTTCCTTCTGCTGTGCTTCCTCTTCTGTAATCTGTACCTCAGCCATGAGATCGGCAACTTCTCCCGGCTTCTCAATGTACTGCATGATACTGCCATTCTCAGCACGACCCATGCTTACGCCGGCATTTCCTCCGCCGCGCATTCGTCGTCGCTTGTTTGCAGGAGCCTTTCCACCTCTTGACCCTGCAAAACCTGGACGAGTGTCCGTGGCTCCATTCAGGGCCTTCTGGTTTTCGGAAAAGAGAGTGGCGCTGACCTGAGCAAATTGTCTCTTCCATTTCAAGTAGTTCCTCAATCGCCTTCGCATCATGAACGCTGCAGAGGGCTTGTCCTCATCTTCATCGTCCTCATTTGCTCGTTTCTCCGTCTTGGGCTTGACGTGCATGGTTTGTAAGAAGTCTCGCAACTGCCTGCAAGTATCGGTATTTGAGCACATGATCAGGATGGTGCCGTTGGAGTCGTCTCGAACTGGAGGCTCAAAGTACAGATCGCGATCAATTTCCTCCAGGACCTCAGCTAAAAGCGCCCATTTGGGTAGCTCTTCGAGAACAGGCCTCAGGGAGTCGATGTTGTCTTCCCGAGCCGCATCCTTGGCACTAGCGGAATATACTCTTCGTCTTGCCGTGTCGAAAATGGTCTGAGCAGCATCAAGGAAAAGCCATGGTGATTGTGTTTGCCGGGTCGATCCTGGAGGTGGGGAGTGGGCGGCATGAATGGTATCCAAGTGCTGAAGGAATGAAACAGCATCATATGCCAGAATAGAGTTGAGCATGGTTCTGAGAACAGTCAAGTCATTCACAATCTGTTTCGTCTTCCAGCTCACACGGTGCCAGTTGGGATCTAACTGTCTCCGAACCATGATGTCAAAGTTCTTGAGAAGAGCGCTGTCGAGGTTCCAGTCGTCCATTTCCAGGCCACTGTTGCCTTTCTTGAGCTCGTGAATACTGACTTCAACACATTCCATTATGGCGTTTTGAATCTCACGCATCGAGTCTGTCATAGGGACTTCGAGTTCGATAACTTCGGCCTTTTTCTTTCCTTCCAGAGATTGCGCGACTGTGACGTGAAATCGGGGCCAGAGCGAGGCTTTACGCAGAAAGAGATTCCTCATCATAGTGGCCAAGGGTGAGAAGCCAGTGGTGAAGGGATCGGGGTTGTCAGAAAAGGCTTTCAAAAACCCGATCTTGTTCTTTTGGCGGTAAACTCTCAAAATGAAGGCCTCGAGGGATGTTGCGACAACGCGATCGGCATGAAGAACAACAAGACCTGTGATTGATTCAGGATTCAGCAGACCTGTGAGAAGGTCCACCACTAGAATACGCGATGTGATGCTGAAGATTCCGCCTCCAGAGTACATCTTTTCCCTTGCACCGACGCTCTGAAAGTCTGTGTTCACGACTGTCAGGCCACGCGCTTTCGGGGACATGCTGATGGCTGCATGTTCGGCCAATGCCTCTCCAATCCAGCCATTTTCTCGTTCATCAGCGGCGACTATGACAATTAAATTGTTCCCGCCGGCGTCATACGAATGGAGGAGATTGTTGACAAGGCGCATCAGCCCCAGGCCGCGTGCGATAACGACAAGCTCATCTTCAGCACGAAGCTCCTGGAACAGAGTCTGTTGGTATTCCTAAATCAATGAGCAAGGGATCATACTTGAAAGTCATGGACAAGCCTACAAGTGGGAGTGAAAGCTTCACTGGCTGGGGAGCATTACTTGCAGACATGCGGGCCACCCAAATGTTGGAGTTGACAGACGATGTGTTGAAGGGATTGATGAAACGACAACCTGCTATAGTCGTGAATGATGTATTGAATGAAGATCTTAGCGGGGAGCTAGAGCCATGCCCGGCGGGGAATGTGTAAGTTGCATGCATAAGACAGAGCGGCCGTGATGGAAATGAATGTCGATTGGCAATTATGGTATTTATAGATTCGTAGTTTTCGAGACAAAATGAAAACCACTTGCGGTGCATTATTTTCAAAGCCTTTTATTTATTCATTTAGAATGATCAAATGTGTTGTGCTGATCATGTTTGTCCGCCTGTCTCATACCAGCGGCAGCGTCACGTCCTCGCTATCTAAGATTTACAGTACTGTACCTGCGCCAGCTTAGCCATGCATGGGATTAGATGTCATCTGTTTTATTATACGGTAGGGTAGAGAACCCCGTGTCGCATATCGGGATTGACATGCGGGCGAAACTACTGCAAAACATTGCAATTATACGCAGCTGATCATTCCTTAATAGAACACAAATACCATGGCCAAGTCCCTAGTCTATTCGGTAGCCACGCTATTTCAGATGTCATGATAAGATGAATACAGCTTAATAAACCCTTTGAATTCTTGGAACTCTCCAGACATCACGAAGAGGCACATAACTCTGTCAGCGTTAAAGATAGAACCCCCATTTTCTCTGTTTCGCATTCCTGAGACCAAGTTGGCCAAGTTGTGATACCTACCTACCAAGGTAATTGTCGTCCTTGATTTTCTCATTACATAGCGATATCCACTTACACACATTGTGCACACCATAACCACCATCTCCACGTCATTGTTCAAGATCCTGCAGTGTCCTAGATAGCACCTAGCTATGCAGTGATCTCAAGAGTCGGCGATTTTGGGAACACAGGACCAATAAGAAGTTGTATACATCCTCTTGTGACACTTCCCTAAAGAGTTTGCGTTTCTGGTTGTCGCAACATGCGCCACAGAAAGGTCTTACGTAGTCTGGCCAGACAAGACGACGTCATCGCTTCATGATATGGGCGGGCCAGCGACTACAAAAAGGCGTTGACGACCTAGATTTGAGCAGCCACAAGATCTCGAATCAACTCAACAAAGAAACTAGATCACGACAAGAACCCTGAACTTTCTTAAACCAACCGCCAAAACAACAATCAGAATGACCGGCACCGAGCAACAGAAGGAGGTGAGTTGACTGCCCTGTACTGAAGCTTAGTTCCTGAACCCAACACTGACCGTTTTCTTAATAGGGCGAGAAGCAATTCTCCATCCAGCCCATCAAAGATGAGGCCAAGGACAAGGTCTCTGCCTTTAACGCCCACCCCGGACCCGCCGTACCCAAAGATATGCCCCAAGAAGAGGACACCAAGGAGGAGCGCAAGGCCAAGATGGAGGCTTTGAACAAGAAATAAGCGGCCGACTTCTGTGGCAGAAGTCGCCTTTGTTGCCATGACTGTATGACTATACGTGGAATTGGGACTGGGTTACTTTATTACGATTTATTTATACAACACTCAAGACGTTTTGCCATGACTTGCATTGGAACATGTCGATTGCTTGCTAATCGTAGTCTCATGCTGGTATCATGGTACTGACCAACGGCAGCCTCGGAACCCCCTGCTGACACGCAGCCATCCAATATCTGCCCCTCATCATTAGTAGTCTCGATTTGGACCCGAGACAAGACTCGTACGGTCAGACATTTGGGCTAATCAAGACTACTAATTATATCAGAATACATATATTTACATACACCCAGAGGCATGTAAGCATTTGTTCTCGCCGCCTCTCGAGATGTTCCGTTTTTTGTCGATGGGCAGTATAACATTATCTTCATAAATACACAAGCTCGACAGCCTAGATGCCCCTAAAAGCTCCACTACCTTAGACAACTGCAGTTATCTACTAATAACCCAAGTATCTACTAAGATACCTTACCTGGTAGGTTGCTAAACTCTGGCTGCCCAACAGTCGACTGGTGCCATGCGAATTTTCTAGAACCTGGCAAAGTGGCTGAAGCGGTGAACCATTCGATAGGTAGGTACCTGATGCATTGTGAGTTGACCGCTTGCGTTGCATGTCACAGTCACAATTATCGCCATAAAACCGTGACTACAGTACTACCTTAAGCTTCCAATTCCCTCCCGCCCACCAAAAAGCAAACTTGTCAAGACGTGAGCCTAGGTTGCCCCGCCCCGAGAACTACAGTACCTACAGTACTTGAAGTGGCTGTGGTACAGTACATACCTACTTACTAACCTAAGGTGTGCTTCTGCAAGGGTTCTAGCCTGTGGCTGGTGCTCACTTCTCTCGTTGTGGACTGGACTCTGGCTCTTCACACATCATCCCAATCGACCGTTGGCTGTTCCCCACGGACGACGAACACCTTTTGACGTGCGGCGACCATCCGTGCTCACCTGCGCTATTCGAGAGAGATCCCTTTCTACTCAAGCCCGAAAGCTCGGGCGCTGCTCGCACACTCTCTTGATCATATATATCTATCCAGCGACAAGAGCTTGCACCATCCATACCGCACGATTTCGGTTGCCTCACGCGAGCGCCAAGCGATTCTGACGAGCTGCTGGAAGAGGAGAGACCAGACAAGCGCCACTCCGCGCGTCCAGTCCAGGCGACAACCGACGAACTCATCTCACCTTTGGCTTATATCCTTCGTTACTGTTTCTCTGGCACATTCGACAACACGACACTGCTACAGTAATCAATACTCGATTGCGCCGCCACAATGCCATCTATTCTCAACGACGATGATAAGGATACCGTGAAGCGGTTCATCCCCAAGCAGTCCAACAAGATTCAGGCCGTTGCTGTGGCCAGGCTCTACGTAGCATATCCCAATCGCTCAAAATGGACATATACCGGACTACAGGGAGCCGTTGCGCTCGTCAACGATCTGGTTGGAAATACATACTGGATCAAGATGGTGGATATTTCGGTATGTCCACGTTCCCATATCCAAATCGCTGTCCACCATGCCTAACCACCACATGCTAACTTGTTCAGCCTTCCAATCGAGGAGTTATTTGGGACCAGGAGATTTTCGATACGTGGAACTATAACCAAGACCGAACCTTTTTTCATACCTTCGAACTCGAAGAATGCCTGGCTGGTCTGAGCTTCGTCGACGAAAAGGAGGCCAAACAGTTCAAGAAGAAGATGGATGAGCGAGAGAAGAATGCAAGCCGAGCTACAAAGTCAACACCCTTCGGTGGAGGTGCCCAGCCAGCCCATAAGCATGGCCTGTTGGGAGGGCTATTCGGACATCGCCATTCGACTCATATCATCTCTCAGCACACAGCTCCGACCCCTCCGGAGTCTCCCCGGATGCCACACAACTCCATCCAGCATCATGTTGTCAACTCAACGCCCAATCTCAATGGCTCAAGACTTTCTGAATTCGCACTTTTAGATGCGTTCGATCCTCTGTGGCGTGAGCACTTTGGTGCAGATCTTCAAGACAAGGGTTTGACAGACGACTTCATCAAAGAAAACCAAGAGTTTATTGTCGACTTCTTGAGAGAAGAACAGCAGAAGGCCAATCAGCCTCATTCGACACCGCCACCACCTCTCCCTTCAGCAGCGAAAGCACCCTCGCCAACGCCAACCGCGAACGGCAATGAGGGAAGAGGCTCTCGAGCGCCTCCGCCGCCACCACCGCCCGGCGGTCGACCTCAGTCAGACGGTCCTCCAGCTCCCCCGGCTCCGAGAAAAGGCGGCCCCCCACCTCCTCCAGCCCCGAGACGGTCGGGCAAAGCCGAATCTCCGGCGAAGGATGCTGCGCCTGAACGAGCGCCGTCACCTCCTCGACCCAAGTTTGGTGTCCCTCCTCCATTGGCTGACGCTGGCAAATTCGCACGTCAAGATCCTCCAAGGGCCGTTCCAGCAACACCCACTCCTGGACCTCCCCCTCCTCCGCGACCAGCCAAGACTCCTATAGAAACACAGAAGAATGAGAGTCACAGGTTCGGAGTTCCTCCTCCCTTTCCTGGTTCAAGAGTACCCCCACCAACACCTAGCCGTGGGCCTGTTCCTCCTCCTCCTCCACCCCGACCGGCCGATAACCACCCTGTGCCTGCAGCTCTTCCCCCTCCTCTGCCTCCCAAAGTACCAGCTTCTTCAGCTCCACCACTGCCGCCTCCAAGCTCCCGGCCTGTTCCTCCTCCTCCAGCAGCCAACAATCACCCTCCTGCTCCACCTCCCTTACCGGTGACAAGTGCTCCTCCACCTCCTCCACTACCACCGACATCAACAAATGGTGCACCTCCTCCACCTCCTCCGCCCCCTCCACCTCCAGGAGGCCTTGGTGCACCGCCGCCTCCTCCGCCTCCCATGCCGCCTGGAACTGGTGCGCCTCCTCCGCCTCCTCTCCCTCCTGTTGCTGCAGGGGGGGATACTGGCCGATCAGCGATGCTGGAAGGCATTCAACGTGCCGGCGGGATCAACTCTCTCAAGAAGGTCGATCGCTCACAGATTCGCGACCGCAGTGGTGTTCAAGTTGGCAGTGGCGGCGATTCCGGCGGTGCGAATGCCGCACCTGCAGCAGCTGGTGCGCCTGGCGGCGGCGGTGGCATGGCCGATGCCCTGGCTGCTGCTCTCCAGAAGAGAAAAGAAAAGGTCTCCAAGAGTGGTAAGTTCAGCATGCCTTTGCTGGTGAAGAGTGATGTGCTAACACAAAACAAGATGACGAGAGTGATAACGATGACTGGTGAGCTGAACTACATCAACACAAAATCCAAGAGAAGGAAGAGAGAGTGTGGTAGATATAGTCGACAAATGATGATCGACTTGTCTTTTATAAAATTTGCACTTATGGGTAACGACGAGGATTGTGGTGAATCAACCAGTTGCAGAGGTATCTTGGTTGCAGATCAGCACAAGCATTTGAGGTTGGGTCTGTATTACCAAATGGTTCTACTGTGTCTGTAGCACTTCCAGTTGGCATGACAAAAGTTGGTTATGTTCTATAGACACCCATAGCATTAACGAAATTCTACAAAATTACAGAATGACTAGCCCACTAACTCTACAACAGTCAGTGCGCTCGTTGCCTTTATTGTTCACGACATTAATGCAATGCGAGGATCAAAGAATATTTGTAAAATAATAGTGAGCATTTTCTTGTCTTGTCTAACCTGTGCTTTTAAGACGAATGTGATGATCATAAAGCGTTAAGAAAAAAACATGTTCGTCCAGTAAAAACTACCTAAAAACGGAACAAGACAGAAAATTTGATCGTGATACTGGAAGTCCAAAAGAGAACGACATGCCGTGGCGTCCCTCCCACCACGGCCGTCTACGACTCCACAGCAACTACTGTCGTGGGACCCGACGCACAGAGCTTTGGGCGCTCGGCTCCGGGTTTGAGAGGGAAGACAATATCAACAACACCAGCCGCGAAATACAATCGTATCACTCGGTAGCGTCGGGGGCTCGGTGGAGAGAGAGAAGGGGATTCGGAGGGCTTTGGCGAGCTTAAATGTCGTCAATGTCGACCTCCTTCTTGTTGCCAGCGGCGCCCTCGTCAGACTCATCGTCTGAATCAGCGTCGCCGAACTCGAAGTAGGCCTCGCCGTCCTCTCCCTGGCCGAAAGAGTCGGTTTCGTTGATCTTGGCGTTCTCAGGGAGCTCGCCGTACGACTTGAGGGTACGGGCTTCGTCGGCGGTGTACTTGAGAATGACGTCGCCCTTGTTGTCCTGGAAGTCACGGAGAGAGAGGAGGATAATATCACCCTGGTTAATCCAGACCTTCTTTCGCATTTTACCGCGAATCTACGAAGGAGATGTTAGCATGAGTCGTAGAAGGGGGGACATGAGCGTCCTGCTTTTCGTTGCACTGCGTCTTAGGCAGGCAAACTTGGTGCTACTTACGTTGGCGAGGCGCTTGCTTCCATCGAAGCACAGAGCCTCGAGACGACCGTTACCAAGCATCTTCACGACCTGGGCATACTCTTGGCCATCCTCCTTGAAGGTGAGCTCTCGGCGCTGGTCATCATTCTCCTTGGTACCACGTCTGCGGTTCTTTCCACCCTGTCCAGCTGTTAGAGACAGTTGCTTTGTTGCTTGCAGAATAACTTGGGCGAATGATGGTGGGGGCGGGGCAGGCGGTTGACGCGTGAAAATGCGATCCGTGAATGAAAAAGGAAAACAGTCGAGTGTAGAAGGGATCTGTGGGACTTACCTTTCCCTTGTTCTTAGGCATATTGGCGGTTTGTCGGTATGTGTGAAGTGAGGAAGGGATGTGTTGGTGGGAAGAAGAAAGTTGGTGATGATGTTGTGGTGTCGTTGTTGGCTTGGGAAAGAAAGTGGATTTTTCCTGGGCTGCGCTGCTGACTGACACAAGAGGCAAAAGCTGGTTGGGCGCAAGACAAATGGGGTGACCAGCTTGTGATTCTGTCCTCCACACCTGGTAGGTTAGGTAGTGACTCAAGCGTGGCGCAGCAAAGATATTTTCAATGCAATACGTTGAACTTAACCCTTAAAGCGAATTGGTGTAATCATACATACCTAGAGTTAATTAATTCTCTGTCAAATCCAGAGATTATCCTAAGAAGAGAGCATTATACCCAAAGTCAAGTACCTATTCCAAATAATATGACGCAGATTGGTTAGCGACACAGCCACATTCATGTGGCGTTCCTAGTTGAGCATTGGGAAATCGTCAGCTCATGAAATCGATTTGCGCATCGCGGTTCATCATGTTTAATTCCAACTTCCCTAGCGCACTCCCTCGCAACTAGGCAGCGATTGAAGGGCACTGAGGCACCCACTGCAAGTCTCATCTCCGAAGAAAACATCACATCACATCTCATCTCAACATGATAGTATCCCGTTCAAATCCTCCATCATGACAACGGCACAAGTCTTGCCAGGAATCAAACTCCTGCGATCGATACCTTCCTCCAACTACCGACTTTACTCATCAACCACACAAATATTGCGCCAAGATACTAAAGACCGCCCTTCAAAAACTCCCAACAGACCGGGACAATCACCGAAGCGACATGGAACGAAAGGACGGTCTCAATCACCCCGGATCTTCATCCCACCAGCAAACGACCATATATTACCATCTGGAAAACTACTCACCACACCAGAAGTCTGGTCATTTCTCCAAGAAACAGGCATCGAGTACGACAACTCTAAGGCTACACGTCTGCACCTCGGGCCTGACGAACAAAAAGTGAAAGTATTATTCAACTGCCTCGTTCAATACTCGCCTCGATATATCATGCACCCGTACCATCTGCAACATTTAAGGCCTGGAATAGCACCAATGTTACCCATAATCATGAGCAGTTACCGACGCAAACTGGCAGAGGAGCCTCTCTGGACATACACAATATGCAGGGGAGGGGGCAGTGCTGTGGTGCGAAACCTGATGGTCAAAAGGCTGACAGGCGCATTCTGGAGAGCCTTAAAAGATCTCGGATATTCAATGAATGGTCCGCGAGGAACGCTTATGGTGACGATCTACGATCCTTTGAAAGTCGCCCAAGCCCCAGCTCATATTTTCGGCGAGGCTGTTGCGAAGCAAGTGAAGCAAACCTGGGAAAACCAACAGGCTACAAAAGAGACGTGAATAACTGCGCATACTTGAGAGCCAAGGCTGGATATATTGGCACGGCCTGCCTTCTGCGAAAAACCGGTGTTTCGGAAATTGGTGGTATGCTTAGAAGGGATATGAGCGAGTATCACTAATAGGGTTTTGGTTATGGAATTTACGGAATCCTTTGTCTGTATGGAGCCAACCTAGTGGTAGACAGACCCGAGAAGAGGATCAGATTTGCGTGGGCTAGCAACTCATGTGTTTACTGGATGCTTTGATCCTAGTGTTTTCACCAATGAACTGTATATTAATCTATTCAGCCGTGTCAAGTCGAGCATTCGTTAATAAGTAAGGTAGTTAGTCTTAGTAAGATGAGACATAGGTAGGTTAGTACCTAGGTAACTAGATGAAAGGATAACGTCCATGTATGTAACCAACATCCACCAGTGGGAGATGTAAGCTTCGTCCCCTAAGCTAGCTCCCGAGTCCCCACTTTGTACCGAGTGAGGTGCCCTGAGGTCGGAGGGCCTCACAGGGGCCCAGGGCCTAAGCTCCGGGGAGTCTTGCTCAAATTTGCTACTGCAGGCTGAATTGGAGCTCTTTGTCTTTAGTGGCTGGCGTGCGTGTCCTTGCTCATGCAGCCTGTCCCAACCAAAGATTCCACGTCTACGTTCCATCCCTATCGCATTCGCAATTAACAGCAACCTTTCTCGCTTCAACTACCTTACAGATAGGCGATTTGGTCAGCGCCGTCCAGAGATTCTCCTTTTCAAAGATACCCTTGTTTCGCTTTCTCTATTCCGCTCGCGTGATAGCCTAGAGACTACCCTCGGCGTCATCATCACCCTTTGTTTGCTGCTGTTTGCTGCGACACTCGCAACAATGCTCGTCTCTCTCACTGTCGGCAAGGTCGACGCCGGCGTTACTGTTCTTCTGACACCGGACAAGCGCTTGGTGAGGTTGAAGCATTTCCTCTCTTTGTGATAATTGCTAATGCAGAGAGTGTCCTTAGATCGAATTCCCATCTATCCTCCTCCCTCCCAACATCTCGTCAGGCAGCATCGTCGACATCAACGTTTCGCAGAACGCGACCAAAGAAGCTGCTGCCGATCGCGCATTCCGTACCCTCCAAGAGAGCATCTACAACTCATTTGGCGCCTCCGAGCCTACAACCCCAGTGCTGCGGTGCCGCAATGCCACCCAAACCTCGGTCGTTCTTGAGTGGGATCCTATTCAGCTTGCCACCGCCGACCTTATTTCTTTGAGTCTCTACCGAAATGGCCAGAAAGCTGGGAATATCCCTCGCCCATTACAGATGCACAGCACAAAGATTAGCGGCCTCGCTGTTGATACAGAGTATACCTTCCACCTGGTCCTGCGCACAAGCGCCGGCACCTTCATCAGTGAGCGCGTCTCCGTGAGGACACACAAAATGACGGACCTAAGAGGTATTACGATTACTACCGGTATTCTGCCTAGTGCCGTCAGGGACAGCTTGACAAATGCGGTTGAGCGCATCGGGGCCAAGATTGTTGATGGCGTCCGCATTGACACGACGCATTTTGTGACCACTGAGGGACGTGGGCAGCAATGGGAGAAAGCTGTCGAGAGCAACATTCCTGTCGTACGGCCCGAATGGGTTGAGGCTTGCGAAAAGGGTGGCCGCATCCTAGGTGTTACCAAATTCTATCTTGATGCGATGAAGCCAGGCCCCCCAGCCGAGGAAGCTTCACCTCCACCTCCTCCAGAGAAGGGGGAGAAGAGCCTACCCGTGCCCCCTGCTCACAACGGTGAGCAGGCATCTTCATCAGATGAAAAGCTAGACGAGAAGGCCAAGGAGAAGGAGGAAGAGGACGTGCAAAGGAACGGCGGAAAGCAGAGCTCCAGCGGTAGTAGCACTGAAAGCGGAGAAGAAGAAGAAGTCGAGATTGAGCAAAAGACGAAGACGTCGCCACAAGAGGAACAAAAGGTGCGATTCGAGGACAAAGAGGAGCAGAAGGTTGCCCTACGACCCGCCAATAATGGTGAATCAAGTAAACCCGAACGCGATGATAAGCAAGAAGCGTCAGATGGCGACGCAGAGGATGAGTCAAACGCGAAGACCGCACCTACACCAGATGGAGCATCCTTCCAGGAAGTGGAGCTATAGACCAAGAGATATTGTAGTTATATGGTTGAGCTTGACTTTGTTTGAAAAGATAGCATGATTAGACAGTGAGTGGACAGCGGTCGCTGTCTGGTACGGTCCCATATGGATATGTTGGCTGGCAAGATCTTGGTGAAAGGGCAAAGCAGATACTGGTTTAATACTTATTTTCCGCACAAACAACCCCAAGCTGCATTATCTTTCTTTCCAACTCTCTTGATGGTATGACCCTGTAGTTTCCGCGTCTTACTTTATGGGAAGATCTCCTTGTTGTTCCAGTCCATACACTTGCCTCGCCCTTCCAGGGGGATACCTGCTGCGACTTTTACAAGTCTGTCGACAGCGAATTCAGGGCTGAATAGTTTACCCTCCTTTGTACTCTCCCAGAAATTCTTGCTCAGGTCTGTCTTGACCGTGCCAGGGTGGTAGGCAATGGAGATGGCCTTATCACCACTCCGCCCACGGAGAAATATGTCGTAACTCTTGCCCAGGCTGATAACTCCCGCCTTGCTCGCCCGGTATGAGAACCATCCCCCGGCTCTATTGTCTGATGTAGAACCAACCCGAGCTGCCATACTGAGCCACACCGAATAGGGAAGCATCTTTACCTCGTCGCCGTTGGGGCTGTCTTGGAGCTCAGAGCTCCGCCTAGGGAGAAACTTATCGAAGTGTTTGATGAGGAGGAGAGGGCCCATGGTATTGATGCGGAACTGCCACAAACTAGCCTCTGCGTCTATCTGGTTGACATTCTTCTCGGGTTTGAGGACTCCAGGAACCGCGCACGCAAGCCGCAGATGATACTTGTCAGGGGGAAACAGCTCGGCAGCTCTGGAAGCTGCATCAATGAGAGACCCCTCGTCTGTGACATCTGCGTGAACTATTGACAGGCGTTTGGTGAGACCTTGTTTATCGGGGAGACCTTCTAGAAGTGATTTCTTCACGGTTTCTGGGTCATGTTGGAGTCGAGCTGTTGCCAGAATAGGCAAGGATGTCTTCTGGAGGAGGTGTCGAGTGAGAGCATATCCAATTCCTCGGGTGGAAGGGCATACAAAGATCCAGGGCTTGCTCATGCTTGATTCACCTGTGTCGGATATCCTAGAGCTATCTATCTAATGTAAGTCAAGTTGATTGAACAAATTGGGTATTGTGAAGAGGATAGGTACTTGTAAAGTACGGCAGAGTTCTAAATTGGTGTTATTGGTTGAAAAATCTAGTTCACACCTCAAACGGCCGTGCAGATGGTTGGTACCTTGGTCACTTTTCTTTCTCCCTTCCCTTCCATTGGCAATCATGGCATCTCGTGTCTTTGATGATGCGTAGATGCATGTTCGTGTGAGGTATCACCTACGTCATAAGATCTCGCTCCCCCTGAGCTGGCCCGATCCAAGTGCACAAGCTCGTTACCCAACTAGGTAAGGTGCATACCTAGGTATAAACAGAAGTGGTGATGGGATTGAAACTAGATTCTGTGTTTCTTGTCGTGTAGACTAAAGTGTAACGGCTAGTATTAGATAGATACCAGGAGGATGGCTTACGTTAGTGTTTAACTGCAAGTCAACATAATCTCAAGATGAGGATAGAATATTGTAGGGCTAGCTTGATGCGTCTGTCTATTTTCTCTACCCAATGGCTTAGTGATAACCTTGGACTATCGTCAAGTGCGTTACCAATTATTAATTCTACAAAACTAAACAAGGCACTAGCCATTTTTTGGGTAGATACGATACATACTAGGAAATACTCTAGACTTATCGTGATAGATGTTAGCTAGGAAAATACACGTCGGGTGCAAGACTATACTATAGTAACGTTGTTGATCAGTGAACGTATCCAAAATCCAATGCTTCGCTCATCCTGCACACAAACCAACCAGCCATTCCTGCAACGCTCCTAAAAACAAATCAACCTTCCCGGCTTCGTCTCCTACACTTGGATTATATACGTCGCCTAGCAGACCACTCACTACTCGGAAAGAGAATGTAGCAATCCCTCATCATCCACTCCGAGTGATCTTGCTTCAAAGCTTAGTCGAGATCGACCAGCCAGTTCTCTCATCAGAGGCTCAATCGTATCAAAGCCGCTCATGTCATCGCCAACACTTCCAGCCTCAAGCTCCTCTTTAGTCCGTACAAGCTGCTCCAGAAACTCCCGCTCTGATGTCCCTGTCCTTGCCATCATACGTCCTCGGCTCGATGGTTTCATTTTAGACGTTGTTTGAAAGTTCGAACGATCATCATCAGAGATCCACCCCTTCGCCCCGCCTGGGTGCCCGTCTTGAGAATTAGCGAGCGTGCGGTTGAGACTATCCAATACTGGGACCAGGGCACGAAGCCAGACATCTCCATTGCGCTCCAATCTCCTGATTCTGCGCTCCATCTCTCTGATGCGGTACTCGCGGTATGCCTCATATCTTCGCAAAACCTCCTTTTCTACCGTGGGCGCTTTGGCCCCGTTGTCTTCTCTCATGGTGACGGCCCTCCTTACCCTCGATCGGGGACTGGCGTTCAAGGCCGCTTCTTTTCGTTTACGTTCTTGCTCTCGAGCAGCACTCCACTCCCGACGTCGCGAAAGGGATATTCTATCATATGAGTCCACTTTATGAGTTGGTGATGACTGAGCGGATTGGGGAGGCGTCGGCGACCCGTTCTGATATGAGGGTAGAGATGGAGAAATTGCTCGACTGGACGTGTCGTCTTCTTGCTTAGGTGCCGCCTCGTCCGGCTTTGACTTCATAGCAGAGGTCAAGTCCTCTGGGTTTGTGGTCGTTTGTCTCTTTGGGGACGCTGGGATAACCGCTGATGGGGGAGGCGATGGCTTGACATTGGCGACGACTATGATGGGGCACATGCTTTGGCGTTGGGGAGACCTGAGTGGCAATGGTGGTGGCTCTTCTGCCTTTTCTTGAGGCGACTCTTTGATAGTCTCCTGCTCAGAATCGGGCTGCAGGTCCATCGAAATAGATATCATACTGCGACGTTTCAAAGAAGCAGCTTCCATATCCTTCTTTTTCTTGTCCCTGACCTTGTCACGGCGACTCTGTGATAATTTGGCTTCAGGTGTTGAGGATCTCTCCTTTGTTGTCTGTTTCTTAGAACCTTGACGTTGGACACGTAGTGGGCTTTTGGTGATCACAGTGACAGAAGGCTCTTCGGTTTTCTTCGTGGATAATCGAATGCGCGATTCCCTGGCTGATACTGGCATTTCCTCGATCGACCTAGCCTCTGCAACAACAGGATCAGTCTCGCTCGTGGTCATTATGCTTTTGGAAAGCGAAGGTTGGTAAGATCCATCCTGGGAAACGGGGCGGGCAGGTGAAGTAGGAGCCTGATGGACTTCTGTATTGGTTGACTGAGACATCATAGTATCGATAGACAGGTCGCCGAGGTGTACGAAGTGACCCCCTGTCAAGCTGGGACTCCGTGAAGGGATTCTATCTTGGTTGTTTGGGCTTCCAGCATA
The DNA here is from genome assembly GCF_013396075.1 of Fusarium subglutinans. Lineage (NCBI taxonomy): Eukaryota > Fungi > Ascomycota > Sordariomycetes > Hypocreales > Nectriaceae > Fusarium > Fusarium subglutinans. The sequence continues at coordinate 30,932 of NW_023502399.1, forward strand.
TGTGTTCCCCTGGTCATTGCTTTGAAATCCTCGGCCCTGCTCATTAGCTTTCCTGACTTGGTCCGGGGTCACTACCCTCGGAGGAGGCGTTGTCAAAATGTTCAAATGTTCCGGTGCCATGCTTTGGTTACTGCTATTGATAGGGGCCGGAGGAGAGTGTCCATTGATCGATGAGTTTGGAGATCTTTGAGGGGTAGTAGATAAAAGAAGCTGAGAGTTTGCTGGGCTCACCGAAGGCGATGATTCTCTGTCCTCGGCGACAGTCCGTAACACCGTCACGACGCCTTTGTCGTTCAAGACTGCCCTAGTAGGAGCATACTGGGAAGTGAGAGGCCTCACGCTCCGGTGCTGGTAAATAGGATACTGAGACCTGGGAGTTTGACCAAATGGCGAGGCGTCCAAGGGAATTGAAATTGCAATATGTCGATGTCCTCCTATCGTTGTGCCTGAGACAGCTGAGTCTGGAAGCCGAATGGTCTGAGGCGACTTGGAGAGTGATTTACTCCTCTTGCCCAGCTTTCGGAGCCTGTACCATCGCCCCCTGTCCTCTGGGGAAATTCCATCAGGGATAGACATGAAGTTACCTGAAGGAGGGCTGTGATTCCTCAGAAAGTCAATGAGCTCTGCAAGGCCATCATGCGGTTCCCCGTCCCCCTCCTGCTGCTGATCGATGAAGGTGTCGTCGTGAAAACGCAAGTCCTTGTCCTTTCCAGGGCCACCGAGCAAATTTGATGCAGATTTTGCTCTTGGCCGGGTACGTGCTTGAGCTGGGGTTTGAGAGCCTGGCCTTTGCAGATACGAATAACGATTTGTTTGAGGGACATGAGAAACAGACACAGAAGAAGTGAGAGCTGGGGGGATTGTTGTGCGAGGACAGGAAGCGCCACTGCCCGACGTGACAGAGGCCTCAGGATCGAGGCCAAGAACTTGAGCCATGCCGGGCCAGCTCAACATCTGACACGGAACACGGGATGGGCTTATACGCTTTTGCGCAACGATGCACCTGCATCCATGAAAGACAGGCCTGAGCTAATTAGATGTATCAGTTGAGGATTCACGGGGACAAGGTTCGTATACGAAGAGATCTCTTAAATTAGTCTCACCTTTGGTTGTCGTTCGGGGCTTTTCTCGTGTCCTCCCTTTTAGAGGCTTGGAGGGAGATTAGCAGGCGGTTGGTTGCAGACCGGTGACCCGAGTGATAGTAGGTGGTAGTCTAGGTCGTCTGTGTCACCGTCTGTGTCACCGCGAATTCATATGTAAGTAAGTATGTATTGTATATCTTAAACTGGGGGTTGGGTTGAGTTGGCAGCCACAAAGCAGGGCCAATTGGTTGTGACAAAGATGTAAAATTGAGAAGTGATGATGTTGAAAAGAAGAAGAAATTACATGTCCTGGGGGTGCCGCCTCGTCCCATGGCACTCTCGCCCCCCAGTTCAGCCCAGTTCAACCTGGTCAATCCCAGTTCCAAGGGACTTCCCCAGCCGCGTCAAAACAGACAGCAGGAGCAGGAGCAGCTGAGCAGGAGCATCACAGAGGTCCCGGAGCCCAATGTATGCCGTCACTCCCCCCCCCTAAAACCCTGGAGCGCCACCAAGGCCAAGTGCCGCTATCTAGGTACTATAGTCTTAGCTCAGGATCCCGAAAGCTAAGGTACCTACTACAGTACTCGCATCGCCCACATTTTTCTTGATCGGCGACTGGTACGTACTCACCTTATCGTTATCGGTTCCCCACATGCGTCTTTGCTCATGGTTTTGAAAGTTGTCGCATCGGCATTGCAGCTTTTGACTGTTACATGCCGAAGCATTGCTCGTCAAATCTCCCATCATGGCAACTGATGCGGTGTTCGTACTGCCAGGCGATATCATTGACCCTTCTCTTATCCCTTCACATCCGAAGAAGCCTTTGCGGCTCGGTCCTGGCCTACGACATGTGCCTCCCAACGACGTCGTTCCCACACTCGCTGGCCAGCTTGTAACTGATCGACAAAAGAATGCAATTCGTGTAGAGAATGCTCGAGGAAAGGTGCGCTTCTGAATTACCTCCGGGCTGTACACCGTCGACTCACCAATCAACAGTATATCCCTCGCGTCGGTGAGCTTGTCATCGGGACCGTCCAGCGCAGCGCCGCCGACTTATTCTATGTTACTCTCTCCGACTATACTGCGCCTGCTCTTCTACCACAACTTTCTTTCGAAGGCGCCACAAAGAAGACCCGTCCTCAGCTCACCGCGGGTGCGCTTGTGTACGCACGGATTGCTCTCGCCAACCGCCACATGGACCCAGAGATTGAATGCGTATCTGCTTCAACAGGAAAATCTGAGGGTCTAGGCCCTTTAACAGGCGGAATGCTCTACACCGTGTCACTTGGAATGGCTCGACGTCTGATGATGCCCAAGAGTGTGCAAGAAGGCCGGGTTGTGGTGCTGGAAGAGCTCGGTAACGCGGGCCTTCAATTTGAGACAGCTACAGGACGCAATGGCAAGTTCTGGGTTGATAGTGAGAATGTGAAAACGGTCGTTGCTGTTGGGAGGGCAGTACTAGAGACTGATGAGAAGAGATTAGATGTTGAAGAACAGAAGAAGCTTGTCAGGAAAATCATCAAAGACCTAAGCTGAAGGGGGCGAACATGTGCTCTACAGAAATCATGATGCTCAATAGCACTCTTTGTATTGGAATAGTTCGGTTGTACACTCTAGCGTCATCCCCTACTCTCTGTCATCTTGGCATTCATGTAAGCTGGGACGAATTGACCCTCTTTGGAAAAGTCAAAAGGCCACTGTTGTTAATAATGCCTTTATTGCCATTTGCCTTTATATTATAAGTTATACCATTTACTATAATAACTTTCTCTGTTTACTATTATAAGCCTATATAAAAATAAAATTCTTTTTAGTCTTTAAGAAGACTTTTACTTTTTTCTTTATATATATTTAAATTAATATATTAAAAAATTTAATATCTTTATAG